>NW_028301553.1:29615000-29727500 GCF_042242905.1 Orbicella faveolata
ACTTAAATAAGGGTACATTGTGTAAAGGTACTGTGCAATAAATTGTCCTCTACCCTTCCACGGCATACTAATACAGTACTGTATTTCTATGACTTACAGTTCACAACAAAATATCTCATTCCGTCATTTCATAGTTGTTACGTTCAATTTGCAGTTATGACGGAAATGTTCCTAATTAAAAGTAGAACAACAGACAATAAAACTGTTCCAGTTAAAGTAGTAATAGAGTAAGAATTATGGCGACTTAAAAAAGTCGGATAGGAACGTACACGTACATTTGGCGCTTCAGCATTTGAAACTTTGGTTTGTACGACATTAAACGGCCGATTATCAGCTTATAGTAGCTAATCGTACATGTTATTTTTTATAGTGATGATGGATCGCATTTTAAACACTAGTAATAGTTATCACTAAAGTTTGCCCCCGCTTTCTTGATTGAAAACAATTAAACATTATTGTATGAACTAAAACTTTCATTTCTTTTGTTTTGTAAACTGTATCACTCATAATATTATGTCAAACCACTCTGCAGTTCGAATTTGATGATGAAACAAACAATTTGTCTTGTTATACGAGCAAAAGTATGTCGAAAGCAGAGCAGAAGAAGAAATCATCTGGAATTTGCTGTCACAATTTTTTTCCAAGACATAGACAGAAGTTTCATTTTACAGTCACTATGGCAACCTCAAATTAGAGTCAAGCATTTTGCGCATTTAGAGTGCCTCCTAGGCTTTCCAGCTCTGGCCGTAAGGCTTCCCGGAGTAACAATAAAATACCGCATAAAACGACATGTGGCTTAGTTTCCGTTCAAAGGTGGCCACTTAATACAGGTAAAAATAACAAAGAAAGACATACATAGGGCGCCTAATACAGGTAAAAACTTCAGCGTTTGTATGAGCAAAAAATCGGGACTTTGAAAACTGGCCGGTTAATAGAGGGTGGCCGCTTAATACAGGTGCGTTATATATAGGCTTGACTGTATTATGTTCCTCCAGCCCGAAGTGATTTCCACTTCGCATACTTCCACGCAAAACGAACACAAAGACCACGTGGTCCCGCGGGATAGGCTGCAATTTGCATATATGACAACAAGGAAAAAAAAAGAAACTCAACCGAAATCGAAACTTCGACGTGGTCTGCACAGCGATCCCTCGTAAAAAGCAAAGATTAAAAGATATAGCAATTTTGTAGGATGATAGATTGATTGTTTTCGTGCCGTGGGGCGATCAAGGTTAAAGTAAATATCTTAGGCCCGGTTCAAACGTCGAACTTTACATGTGCCGAACCTAACACCAGTTTGGGTCGACCCAAATAATTAAGTTCGGCAGCTGATTCAAACGACTAACCTAATTTAATCGAACTTAATTACAAAAATAAAAGAGACACCATTGCAAACGACAGTTATTGCTGACCAAAATGGCAGAAAAATGTAGGAAAGACAAATTGTGAAAATGAAGAGGTTGCTTTTCTTGCAAGTGCGATAAAGGAGGGTAGAGCTAGTCGAAGAAGGCGACCCAGATGCAATCAGCATTAAACAACCGAAGACGATTTTCGAATTTGGTTTGCCTGATATTATCGCTTATTCCCAAAGAAACATCGCAGTTCCTCGTCCAGTTCGTTCCTGTCGTCGGTTTATTCAAGATTCATTTATGTTTAGACTCTCGAAGCAATAGGAACACATATTGTCCCGCTCTTCCCGCTATTTTGTTCCAAATGATCAAAACAAGGTGTGTGCTCATGACAAAAATAGTAAACGTGCAGATCTGTGGGTAAAAATTAATTTATTTAATGTATTTGTAATGCATGCATTAGGTTCGGTACATGAAAAGTTCGACGTTTGAATCGGAGTCGCTCCGCAGTCGAACTGACCGACTGGCCATGTCGAACTTAATTCCCGGGTCGACCCATATAACATTTGTAGAACTTAATTGATTCAAACGTCGATCTCGTCATGTACTTAATTGGGGCTATTAGGTTCGGCACATGAAAAGTTCGACGTTTGAACCGGGCCTTAGGAAATCCAATGACATTTACGAATGCGAAAGAAACGAAATAGGATTAAAATGCTTCTGAACAACAAATGTGCAAAATAAGTAAGAACTTTTAAGTATGTAAAATACTTGGAACAGACTCTGATTTCATGAGTTTTTGACTGGTTTTGCTGATGGGTTCTGGTGTTGTGTCTTCAAAAAATTGGCAGAATCTGCAAAAACAATCCAATGAATATTGTTGTTCACTAATATCAACCTTCCTAAATGACACTTTCAGGAGTAGATTCTTCCTTAGACTTCTTATAGTGTTTACAACAAACGTTAGACGAACCATTCATTCACACAATCGAAACGTGAAGATCTCAGGTTACCACATTGTTAAACAAATGACAGAGTTAAAATAATTTCTACCTTAATATTCTGATGTTTCGGCTAAAATTAGCACCACTAAGGAATTGCCACTTCTTCCTTCTTTACCAAAAACCTGTGAGTAAATCAGAAAGCTTCAACATCAGATCGAAGGAAACAGAAAGTGCTGACAAAGTAATACTGAACTTAGAGTGACACACTCTTCGTCAGCACAATATTCTTGGTTTTCATATGACGTGGTCATATTCCAAAATTAGAAATTATCTTTCCTTCCGCGGTTTTAGTTTCATCAGATAAAAGACCCTATAGGAACGTGACGTTTGACAATCTTTTAGCTCGAAAGAGTTCTTCTTTTTGTAATAGAGCACTCCAAGCTTTTGCGTTGTGTGACATGAAAATGGCGGCCCGAAAAGACTGTCGCGTAGGCCAAAAGATGAGTTACCGCTTTAGTTTTTGCTAAATAAACGATGCTTGCACTAGAAGAAGCATTTATTTCAATGTGTGGGAGCTCTAGAGTAAAAATTTTCGTTTCAATTGCAAAACTCAACGATAGATGTTTTTGTTATTTTGCGGCCGCCATGTTTGTGCCCCTCCGAAGGGCACAAACATGGCGTCTCCATACAAAGCTCTATAAATTTGGGTGACACACTTCTGCGAATAACGGGCGAATGAAAAACAGCAGAAACCTGATTCTTGGCGAGGTTGTTTATATAGCAATCATCTATCATACGCCAGATTCTTGAATTTATTTATTGAACGGTTACGATTGTTAGTTTTGATCACATGCCTGGTGAAAACCGAGAATTGGTCAGAATACGGATAAGAGATAAAACCCCTTCTCCCGGATCAAAAATCAATAATGAACTGGCGCTAAACCCAAAACGCACTATTTTACCAACATTGCAAAGGAGGGAGATGTCGTCTCAATTACTCATTTAAGTTGTCCAAGATTGTAGATTTTTCCCTTAGTAACACGTAAAACCCATTTTAATCATTTCCCTGTTGTGTTAATATATAAAAAGTGATTTGCCGCAGTGATTACCCTATGTTCCTCACAAACAAGTATGTATCATTCCGTGCCAATTGAATTACCTACCTTTACCTACTGCTAAGTTTGTGTCTTGTCACTATGTACGTGGGCTCGATTACCAACCGCTTTGATCGAGGAACGTAGACTGAAGTAGAGGCGAAACTCGAGCCTACTGTTTAAGCATAATTTGCATAATTGAAGACCACACTGTAAATCACATTTACGAAACGAAATTGACTTAGAAAATAAAATGTTTCTGGGTAATGACAATTCTAGTTTCATATTACAAATGTCCAAAATCTCAGTAAAGTTCACCAATAGAAAATGAAAGTCAAAACGTGATGTGACTCCCAACCTATTAACAATGCATGATGACTTGGAAATCACGAGGTTAGCACAAGACGGGCAAATAGGGTCAACTTGAACAAGAATAAAGTAGACTTCTAGAATTTCCCTTTGATTAGTAAATTTAGCAGTCGCTCTATCACAACGACAATCGATTTCCCTGATAATTTTTCTCCCTTTTCTCTTGTCTTTGATTGATTTTCATTGCTTTATGTGCTTTTTGTTAATAAGCGAAAAGTAAAAATGCTCATATGGCTTGGAATGTTGATTTCCGGCCTTTGTTTCATAGGAATTGTAAACTTTCTGCTTCGCCGTTATTTACAATTAATTTCGCCATGTCCAATACCTTACATTTGCACTTCTACCTGCTGTTTTTAGAGTAAAAAAGCTGAGCCAGTTGTAATAACAAACTTTTCTTCGGTGGTTTGTTTGCTGCGAGATAAATGCATGCACAACAGCGGAAAACTGAAGAGCACGCTTGCAGAAGAAGGTCCGCAATTGCAGCTTTATAAGCCTACAACTGGCAATTTTCGTATAGAAATCAATTTTCTTTACGGCAATTTGATAATTCAAAAACTTTGAGAATTTCTCGTTCTGATCATGATTGAAGAGGCACACGAGATCTACGGCCCCGCAAATGATCCCGGCCCGCAAATGATCCCGGTACCGCAAATGATCCCCAAATTGTACCGCAAATGATCCCGGGACCGGAACTGATTCCACCGCAAAAAGTTAGGAATGGCGTGGACTCCATGAAAAGTCTATGAATGGATACATATTTTCTTAATTATCCTAGGTGAAGAAAAGACAAGCACCTCAGGCATAAAAGCAGGAATATAAAAACGTTTCTCACACTTCGCAAAATACTAAATGGTCATGTGTCGACTGCATAAATTTTTCGTTTACGAAACGCACTGCAAAAAGAAACATGAATCTTCGAAGATGCCTCTGCCATCCAATTAACCGCTTAGAACTTTTCCCTGTACATTACATCTACTTGCGTCCTAGATAGCCACGGGCTCCCACGAAAGTCTCTAAGATTCCTTCGTGCTAGTTACCGTAGTAAAAATGTAGTCAATCCACTTGGGAATTCTCAGTTGTCTCCAAATTTGAGGATTTAGTGAACGTCCTGAGTTATCATGCATCGCAGGCCCGGACCTAATAAAGTCATCCAGGGAAGGATCCAGCTAAACTACAAACTTCAAACACAGGATTTCGTAACGTTGGATATCAGTTTTAAGGATAATTTGGTTTTATCAACTGGGTTGATAATGTGAATTGGCCACCGTAAAGAGATTCGAAAGCTGACGTTTCGAGCGTCAGCCCTTCGGATTCGCTCCGACGCAGGGCTAACGCTCCGAGGCTTTCAGGACAAACTTCTATGTTTGGTGGTGTTTTCCTTGTATCCAAGTCTCTTTTGAGAATTGAAAGACAAAGGAAACTTAAAAAAATTGCAATTTTGACCTGAAAGCCTCGGATCGATGTTAGAATATTGATATATCAAACGTGGCCTATTGGTTGTGGTTTTGAGGTTTTCTGGCCTGTTCTGAGCTTTATAGTGATTGGTTCAGTACCAAATTAACCTTTTGGAATCAAATCCAAATGATCACGGTTTTCGGAGTTTCACAGTCAAAAAAAGCGATTGCATAAATTTAAAATCCACTGTCCAAATTCCTGAGTCCTCACATTTTCAAATTTTGTGGCGAGGCGACCATTTCCGGTCCGGGATCACTTATGGTACAATCTGGGGATCATTTCCGGTTCTGGGATCATTTGCGGTACAATTTGGGGATCATTTGAGGGCCGGGATCATTTGCGGGGCCGTAGATCTACTTTCAGGTAGGCCGTTACTTTCAGGATTCAACAAGAGAGTGACAAATTAACGTTACTATCGGGAAGCCGTTATTTTTTATTATTATCATTATTTTTTTGGGGGGGGGGGGGCGGGGTCTTACTATCGGAATTCTACGGTATTATATCTCTCAGTTAGTGCGCCCGCTGTGTACGAATGGCTTGGGACAGAAAAAGGAAAAAGCATTATTTTATCATGTTGGAAATCGGCTCGTGTCATGGACACTGTGAAGACCTCAAAGTGGCCAGATTTCCTCGCTTAACCCCGACGTTCAGTGGCAGTTCCACGAACATTGTTTACATTTCGGATTTTTGCCTTTAGTATTAAAATTTCCTGTTCTCACAACAAGTTGTGTTCCTTTTTGTAATAATTATAAGTCACGTTAATTACGCTCATTTGAAATCTTAGCACCTCTTTTGCGTTAATCGTCTTTACTAAAAGGTATTTTATCCTTCAATCCAACTTAACTTAACTTGCGTTAATTTCGATCGATTACCCTTATTACCATGAACGTTAATTTCTTATTACACGGTGTATCGTTGGTAAACCAACGAGGAAATGCTTTCCACCGTTTTTTGCTTGAGTATCTGTGGAAAATGTTTACTGAAATTTGGCCTATACCCAGCCCGTTTGGGGAGGGGTCAGGCTGGGACACCCAAAATAGAAGGGGAGGGGAACCCTACACGAAGCGAGAGAACAGAGGTTACCAAGAGGGGTTTCTAAGGCAGCGGGAGTTGGGAGAAATAGGGAAATATTTTGTACTATTACAAAATATTTAACCGCCAATGAAAGGCGGAACGGAACCTGCCGTTGCGGAAAGTGAGACACCCAGGTCCCCTCTAACCCACCTGACCCCACCCCACTGGGTTGTGAGATAACCAACCTGGTCCAAAGGCCAGGGCTTTTTTCCCTTCATATGGCTTTTTGATCAGTTAATTTTTTCACTAAATCGTAAACAGGCTTCGCTTTGCCCAATGTTTTCCTCCAATTATTTATTATTGATTGGTAACAGGACCTAGACTCCACTCAAAAGCTTCCGCTCACTAAGATAGAATTTACACTTTCATGACTATAACTTGCGTGGCTGGTGGGATTTCGCGCGCGAGTTTTTTTTTTTTGTTTTAGTGGGTACGCGCGCGAATCCCGTCAGCGACGCAGGCCACCATGGGTAGAGAATAATTTGGAAGTCGTCAACATGGAGGTTGCACCAGTACGATTGATATGAACGAAAAAGCGATGTGTTTATTCCACTTCTTATTTTTAAAACCAAAGAAATATCTGCAACCATATTACATAAAAACGAAAACAACGCGAATACACTGCCGAGCTACTTGAAATATAATGACTTCTAACTCTCAAATGAAACAAAAATCTGCACACTACAGTTCGAAAATTGAGTTACTCAGAGCCGCAGCTAGCTGACGGCTTCAACGAAAGAACACAGCGAGTGGAACCAACGCGCAAGCAAACGTGTTTAACAGGACTGGAACGAGTGAAGTGACTCCATCTGCAATAATGTCGTCCTCGTCGTCCCATCCAGGAGCGGCGTATCCGATCTCTTCACGCTGCTCCACCATCCACTTACGAAGCGGTTCAAAATATTCAGTCAGCGCTCCAACATCCAGCGTTTCACTTCCGGTCAGCTTCTTCAGGGCCTCCAGCCAAGGTTTGCTTTTGCCCATTTTCAGCATATCGCTAAAAGGAGAAGTGGATTGAAAAGGATAGCACCATGAACAGTGAATCAGTACTACAGTATTACAGTTTTACAGACGCGACGAGTGAAAGACCTTCGCTCTTTACGGCTAAGAAATAGAAATGATACCCGCATTTGACACATTTCCCAGCACTCACATAGCCTGTTATGCAGGGGAAAACAGGGAAGAGGTAAAGAGCCAAAAAAGTCCCCTTCCATCTATCCACGCTTTGCTTCGGCCTACCCCAGTTTAACGCCTGCTACGCAGGCTCAACTCGCACAATTCTCTCTGTTTCCCTTTCTGGGAAGACTTTGGCAGTCATTACTGTATTAACAAGCTCCAACGCCCTATTCAATGGTCCTTAAACAGTTTTTCTGCCCGCACAAAGAGATTTACGTTATCTGTTGAAAACAGTACATTGTTCCCCAGCTCTACTAACAAACTTACCCGATCTTCTTTCCTGCCTCCTTTGACTTTGACTAGTAGATGGAACAGGTATGCAAAGGTCCTTTAAAACCAGCTGCTTCACAAGCGGCCTTGTGGAACTGGAACTGTAGCACGTAACTCATGAAATACCTGGGCAAGAAAAACAAGAGGTTCTTCTCCAGTCTGTCACGTAAGTAATGCAAGCGAAAGCACGAACCCCTCCCACGCCCAAAATGATTACTGCTCTCAATGTAGGGGTTTTTACCTTCACGAGTCAAGCCGTACTTCATTAGTATTTAATTAGGCTAGGAAGGCACAGCGGCCAAATTTCTCTGCTCCGGATTGGTTTTGAACATTGGCCAGCGTAGTTCAGAATTTCATCAAATCTAAAGAGAGGCGATATGTTGATCATAATTGTAAGCTATGAAGATTGAAATTCAAACCTGATGTAGGGTGTGTTGGCAGGAATGTAGTGCTTGCATCCGGGGTCAAAGTCCTTTTCGGACCGTTCTACAGGTGGTTTTATTCCCTGGTACTTAGTCCTCAGTTTCCACCACTCGGCATTGTAGTTCACGTCAGTGATGGCTCCAATGAACACCTTCCATCGCCATTGATTGACCATGTAGCCGAACGGTAGAAATCCGATTTTACGCAGCGCCATTTCCATTACGCCGTTTATGTCTGATTCTGAGAAAGAGGAAAACAACAACAACAACAACAACAACAACAACAATAAAACAACGAAGAATGTAAATAACATTGCAGTGCGAATTTTTTACATTACTTGCAAAAAGCCTTTTGACACTTTTTGTCTTATTTCGGACAAATTTCGGATAAAAGTTTCGGAGACTTTGCTGAGTTGGAAGGTGTAACAAGCCGAATTGTTCCCACAAATATTTCAGACAAAGTCAGAAAGCTTGGCAAGTTTCTCTAAAGTGCTACTGAAAAAAAAAAAAAACCGTTGAAGTCTGTGCGTCGGATCGCGCTCTTGCTGGTTTGAATAGGGTTAACGAGCTCCACTAAAACCTAACTCGTCTTATTTCCACAGATTTAAACGCACATCTTTAACTTCAGCCTGTGGTTGTTGCATGTGCGTGCGCACTAATTTTTAAATTAATGGAAAAATAATATGTCCCGCGATAAGTTTGATCAATAAGTTTTAGGTTAGCCTGCTCAAAGCAGGCGGTTAACCTGAAAGGAGCGCGTCAAACAAGCTGCATTCTAGTTAGCCTACGTACCACTTAGACGCTCGTCACGCAATCTTTCCTCCTTAAATGCGTAACGAACCATGAAGACGTCTGTTGAGGAGTCTACATTCCAATTTGAACAAAGCCGGCTCTCGTGCAGGCATGTTTTTTTTTCTTTGTTTATTGACGAAACACCTGACATCATCCTGTCTAGCAACCGTACATTCCTGACCTCAGAAGTACACTCTTTTGAGTATGTATGACTGACGATGGAGATAGACCATTTAAACCTGTCCTTTAAGGTTCTTGGCTAGGGGCGGAGGGTGAGACAACGGGAGAAAAACGAACGTGGCGAGCGAAGGGAAAAACAGGCCCCTTGCGTGGTATCTCTTCGCTCCGGCTCTTTTTGTTCTGTTAACCCTACTAACCGAGAACTTGGAAGGTAAGATCTCTGAAGTCTTGCATAGTAAAGGGCAGAAGTCTCTGGGATCGACCGAGAATGGCAACTGTTTTGTTCAAGTGGTTGCCAGTAAATCGTAATTGTTACTAAGGAGCTAACGATCGAAACGTCAGCTTCAGAAACTCGTTACGGCGGTTAATTTAAGTTGATAAATTGCTAAGAGATAGCTCAGTGTTTCATTTGCCCCACGATCGACGCAAGGAAACACTTTCTTTAGAAACTATTAACTTTGCCATGATATTCGGCAAGTTTTAACTGTGCATGACGTTTCTAAGTAAGCGCCCAAGGGAGGGCGGGAAGAGGGAGTTCTCTTAAAAAAAACTACGAGGCTACTCGTCGTACCTTTCAGGGTAAAAAAGCGGCAGCATTTGGGGTACATTTTAGGATATTGAGCCAAAAAAAAAAAATGTGGGGTAAGCACAACAAAAACATATAGCAACAAACCATAATACAAGGCAACTTTAAAACTTAAACCTTATTTTACCCACCGTCAGGGGAAAGGGAAAATGGAGCGACTGTAAAGCACTGCTACCAAGGGGCGCTTATCATACCTTGCTGGGATTTCCTTGGGCTAAATTTCACATTTTCTCAGTCGCTCCATAACATGTATCTCTGGGGGTTCGTTTTCAACGGGAGACGCAAATAACCAGGAACAAGTCGACGTTTTGGCGGGAAATACCCCTACACGCGGCCAACGTTTAATTTCGCGGACGACTGCGCGCGTGTTGAGTATGACTCGCAATTCAAGAGTGATGGGAAAGAACGTGTAACATGTTCGCGTCCTCGTGGAATCCCCCAATACACAAGCATCTCCTCCCCTCAGACAAACGGTAAAGCAAACAATGCCAGTCGCTATACAATCTAAACGTTTATTTACTAAAGTTAAATAAAATGTTGCCCTTTTCCTGCTTAACACTTCAGGAATTACAGCGAGTTTTCTTATTTACAAACTTCATATCACTCTCATCTATTTACACAAACTTTAGCATTATATCAAAAAAAATTCTTTTTCTTAACTCAGGAAATTGTTAATGTGTACATGGGGATTTGTTACGAGTATCGTTGTAGAACAGGGTTTTTTCCAGACAGAACTCAGGATCGCCGGTAACAGCAACAAACTAATTTATTTCCGTAAGATAACCTCACGAATTTACAGCACTAAGCTTCTTCAAATTTGAATCAATCTCTCTCACAGAAGAAACACTCGCTCTAATATATATGAGGCTTAAAGTACTAGAAACTTCTATTTGGAACTAAATTAAGTAGTTTGACACAATATTTAATCTGAGTAATTACATAAGGATCAGAATGTTCTGGAATGTTCTTATACAAATTGGTCACGGCTGAATGACTTCCGGTTCTATATTGTTCTAGAAATTGACTTAGACAATTTTCGTAACAGGATTCTACATATTGATATTTCTTATGCTTTCTTGTAGCTTTTTATATGTAAAGTTTAAAACCTGGTCTGTGCTGTTTAACAAGATTTCTGAGAGATCGCTTACTTTCCTCACTTATACCAGAGTTCAAACTCAGGTGTAGTGCGACTAGTTTCCAGTTGTCGTGCTGTACTGCTTCACACAGACTGGTAACACCGGTATCGGTGATCTGATTACCACTCAGATATAGTGTGGTTCCTTTACAGCTTGGATGCGTTAAGGCGTCACACAGACTGGTAACACCGGTATCGGTGATCTGATTAAAACTCAGATATAGTGCGGTTACTTTACAGCTTGGATCCGGTAAGGCGTCACACAGACTGGTAACACCGGTATTGGTGATCTGATTACCACTCAGATATAGTGTGGTTACTTTACAGCTTGGATGCGTTAAGGCGTCACACAGATTGGTAACACCGGTATCGGTGATCTGATTACGACTCAGATATAGTGTGGTTACTTTACAGCTTAGATGCGTTAAGGCGTCACACAGACTGGTAACACCGGTATCGGTGATCTGATTACCTCTCAGATCTAGTGTGGTTACTTTACAGCTTGGATGCGTTAAGGCGTCAAACAGACTGGTAACACGGGTATCGGTGATCTGATTACCACTCAGATGTAGTGTGGTTACTTTACAGCTTGGATGCGTTAAGGCGTCACACAGACTGGTAACACCGGTATCGGTGATCTGATTACCATTCAGTTCTAGTGTGGTTACTTTACAGCTTGGATGCGTTAAGGCGTCACACAGACTGGTAACACCGGTATCGGTGATCTGATTACCACTCAGATCTAGTGTGGTTACTTTACAGCTTGGATGCGTTAAGGCGTCACACAGACTGGTAACACCGGTATCGGTGATCTGATTACCAATCAGATATAGTGTGGTTACTTTACAGCTTGGATGCGTTAAGGCGTCACTCAGACTGGTAACACCGGTATCGGTGATCTGATTACAACTCAGATCTAGTGTGGTTACTTTACAGCTTGGATGCGTTAAGGCGTCACACAGACTGATAACACCGGCATCAGTGATCTGATTACCACTCAGATCTAGTGTGGTTACTTTACAGCTTGGATGCGTTAAGGCGTCACACAGACTGGTAACACCGGCATCAGTGATCTGATTACCACTCAGTTCTAGTGTGGTTACTTTACAGCTTGGATGCGTTAAGGCGTCACACAGACTGGTAACACCGGTAGCGGTGATCTGATTACCACTCAGAAGTAGTTGTGTCAATTTACTACATACTAATCCACGAATGCAATTAACACATTCGTCAGTCAATCGAAAATCGGCGATATATAGCTCGGTAACGGGACAGTGTTCTTTCTCTAGTGATTCACAGACACGTTTTATTCCAGACAGTGTTAGAGATGAGTGAAATATCTCCAACCTGTTAACAGTAAAGGACAGTTCAGATCGTTGATGTTGCACTGTAGTAGCTTCCTCTTCATTCAATGCACTAAAGACATCTAGCAAAAATGATATTGCGATACAGTCCACATCATTTAAATGGGAAAATTCCAATTCACCGTGGTCAAAGTAGTGATGGGAATGATTCCCAACGACATTTTTAGCAAATTCTTTGTCTTGATATTCACTGAGGCATGTTGCTCTCACAAGAAGGCGTTCAGTGCGGGATGAGGATGAAATACTTTCTAGCAATTTTTCCATTAGTTCACCATTCCTTTTCTTCGACAAAATTCCAGCCATGAACTGCAGAACCATTTGGGAGACATGTTTTGGAATTACATTTGACATTACAAACCAGCGAGCAGCCAAATACTCTTGAATTGTCAAATGAGTAAAACCTAAGTATTTCGTGGTTTCAAGCAAAGATTTCCTGAGAGGCGGACCACAGTGGAGAAGACCGCTTTCTTTCAACTTTTCGATTTCTTCGACACCAAACTTTCCTTTCATCTCTCTTTCTTCAAAAATTGACTTACTCTGCAAAAGCAGTTTAGCTGCTAACTCGGATAATTTATCCAACGTACTTTCCACTAGATGTGAAGCATTGAATTTCTCAGGAATTTCTTTCATCCTATACTCTGACGCGGCATTATGCTTTAGTTCAAAAATGTTCACAACTTCAGAATAAATGTCAGTTGTTGAAACAGGGAGATCATCATTGCTCTTTGATGTTTGAAGGGCATATTCCATACAGAAACACATCAGAAAGCACAGCATAGGGATGTGAGCGAAGCTAACAAGATTCTCATTCTTCATGACATGATCGAGAACGGCTTTCTTCATGGTGTTGTTTTCCCTGAAATAATTTTTAATGAACTCTTCAACCTGTTGTGGAGAAAACCCTGCAATTTCCACGTACCGGTCAAAGGGAATTCCTCCTATCTTATCAGATTCATCAGGCCTTGATGTGATCATAACAACAGAGTCTCTTAACAGTTTTCCTTTGATGAGTTTGGTACACAGTGCGGCGACATGCATTTTCTCTTTAGCAGTGTTTCGGTACCTTTTTTCCAATTCACTAATGATGTAATCTTGTCGTGAAAACTCGTCATACCCATCAATAATGATCAAAACCTCTTCAGGGTGATTCACAATGTATTCAAACAACGAGTCATCAATGTTTGAGCTATCATCCAATACCGTAGAGCAGTTTAAGAGCTCTTGCAAAGACAACTGGTCATTTTCAAGGAGATTCAGTTGACGGAATGTCAACAAGTACACAAATTTAAAATGGGATTGTGACTGAAATAGCTTATCGTCAGCCCAATCTCTCACGAGCTTTTGACAAAACAGAGTCTTTCCAATCCCTGCTTTCCCAGTAAGAAGAATACGTTTAGGGCTTCGTTCATCATTGGTAGTGCCAATGAATATTTCTTCACAGTGTTCTATTCGAGTACCACTCACTTGCCCAAAATAATACAGCTGGTCACTTCTTGTTGATCCCATGTCTTCCTTGTTGAGGGCCTTTCTACCATGTTGTATGAGAACATTCGTAAATATGTCATCAGTTCTCACATTAGAAATGGTTGCAGAGGCGATTAGTTTGGGCTGGAACTCTGTTTGACTTTTTACAGATGTTTTCAAAGCTCTTGTGTAAGCACTCACAGCTATATTTTAAAATAAAATGACATCATGAACAAGTAATTCAAGAATTAATTCAGAATTTAAAACTAGACTGAAAGTCTTCAGCTATTGTGACAAACATTGTAAGAGCAAGCTCAAAGCCCAAAGATGAAAAGCTTCCGTTAATCCTAAACCCATTTCTCATCCATTTATCATTATTTATATAAACTAGCTGGCATTCTATGCCCTTACTGATCGTTAAATAAAAAGATTTCAGTTAAAGGGTGTCATTTTTCCCCTTAATTCTTGTGTCACAAACCGAAGAATATTGCCAAATTATGATATCAATGTTTGGAGAATTTTCTTCTGTTTTGCCCTTCCTCTAATCAATGATCTAGTATATGTGCAAATCGAATTTTATAATTCACGTTCATATCTGTCAAAATATTGTTTTTCCGTGAGTTGACATACCAGTCTAGCCTAACCACCCATCAGTTAATAATAACAATAATAAGCACTTTATTTATCTTGCAAAAAATAGATCAGCTGAATTTAAATATAAACCCAGCTGGTATAAACCTGGTAGAGACCACGTTTCAATTATTTCAACTATTTAATTCTTACCTGGAGTCTGTGATCCATTTGCATCTACAACAAATAATCAAACCAAACAATTATTAATAATAATTATCAAATAGTAGCCTGTCTAAATAATCAGTTACTGGGATAAACTACCTCTTACTAATCGAGCGCAAGGGCTGTGCTGGGTAATAATAGCCCATGATTTTACAAAAACGACCAACGGCCACCATTCCCTGATCAGTCAGGGCTCGAGACTAACGGTACCCAACTAGCCACAGACTAGTAAAAATTCCATTTTGGTTAGTGGTTTTTGCGCTTCACTAGCCATTTTGGCTTGTAAAAATGAAAATTTGTGAGTAGTGGAGCCCCAGAGGAAACCAATTAAGAGTCACTGACTGGAAATATCGAGAATGACGGGATCGAAAATCCTGAAACTTTGCCTGAAGAACGCTGTTAGGGAACTACTTAGGAAATTATTATTCCGATTTCTTTAGAATTTTAAGTCTTCGGGAAATTCGCAAAAAAACGAAAATACAGCTTTTTGCCTTACAAATATGCAAAAAATATCTGGAAAATTGACAAAGTTCTCGGTATTCGCATTGAAACAGTTTACAAAACTAGAACACGGGGTAAACTTAGCATAAGAGCTTTACCTTTCTTCTATCTAACAATAGGAAGTTTTAAATTTGTCAAGCATTTTGAGGGATTCCGTCAACCGTCGAAGAATTGCCTTTTCAAGTCCCTATGAATACGGCAAAAAATGCGTAGTTTTACGGGCTTAAAATACATCTTGGTATGTCCGATATGGAACCAAAGCAAGTACTGTGCAAAAGTGTGTTGTTTCTACTATAATAATAGGGAAAAAAGTTCTGGGCAATTAAGGTTCACTCAGGTAAAATGCAAAAGTTCGCGACAGTCTCTTCTCAAATTTGCATAATGCGGTATGTTCAAAGAACTCTATTGTTGAGCACTCTAGTCTGTTTTCAAAACATTTGTTGTAATAATAATAATAACTGTCGCGGCTAATCGCCGTCGCAAAGTACAGCAACGAGGCAGCTCAACAAGGTCGAACCGAAAGCAAACATTGGCGCCTCTGGCAGCCGCTATACGGTCCATGTGTGACCTTGGAGCACAGCTTACAGCCAGCTGGAATCAGCTGTATGTTGGTTTTTGCTGAGGGGGGAAAACCGGAGAACCCGGAGAAAAACCTTCGAAGCAGAGAAGAGAACCAACACAAACTCAAGCCACTTATGGCGTCGGGTCCGGGAATCGAACCCGGGCCACATTGGTGGGAGGCGAGTGCTCTCACCACTGCGCCATCCCTGCTCCCCTGTGGGCCATGCTTTGTGGGAAATCATACAAAAATAGAGTTGATCCACGTCGTTATTACAACATCGTTTCATTATTTCACGCAAGGTACATAAAACTATAGAAAAAGCCCAAAATATAAGTTCAAAGTTACATAGATTAAACACGCTACATGAATTACGTGACTGGGGTCACGTAATATATATTTTCAGTTAGCTCCAATTGGAATTCCTTGATTACTGAGGTTTAGACACTTGCTTATAACAGAAACACATAGGGGTTAGTCTTTCCCCTCTATACACAATCGATTAGTCTACAACTATTCAAAAGGAGACTGGTCTTTTAAAGTACTTTTTTTAGCATGTGTCTCGATTTTGAAACATCTGAATGATCGAATGGATAAGGATTTAATTAAATGCACTAAATGAAACGAAGAGGTTTTATTAACGTGATCCAGCTAAACCAAAGAAGCAAGTTTTACTGAAAAATAAGCAAGACTGTTTGATGTCTATCCCGCGATCTGACCTCGGTTGGAATTCGGCCTAGTCCAAACGTCGTGCGTCTGCCGTGCCGACCTCAAATAAATTTTGCCCGGCAGTGGCATGACAAGAAGCTACAAAAGATTCAAACGTCGAATTTAATTCAGTCGCGCAGACCTTTTTAAATGCTAGAAAGCGACTGCAGCTGATGCAGCAGGATATGAATTCACAGGGACGGCGGAACCTTTTTTCAAGTGGGGGCGGGGGAGGTAGGGGGCTTGAACAGTGACGAGCGGTGCCGGCGCAAGTTTGTAGAGGGCTCTAGGGTCATCCTCCCCCCCAAAAACATTTAAATCTGGGGTCTCGGAAATGGTATTTTTGACATTCTCCATGGTGTAGTTCTTAAGTAAATCAACCTAGTGGATGAACCATAAAATGACAGGTACTTTTAGTGCATTTGCGGCAATATATTTTGAAGGTATTGTGAGCTTGATACATCTTTCTCAGCCCTCCATGATACATCACGGCCTTAGTACTGACTGACCTGCGCTTTTACACAAGTCCCCGTGTGTGGAAGAAAGCGCTTGCTGCGGAAAGGTTAAACCTAGGTCAACATGAAAAGTTTCCTACAAATTTGGTACGAGGTTGTAGCTTTGTAAATTCTTTGTAAAGCTGTAGTCAACCAGACGTTTTTCGTTTTCTTTTCCTTCTTCTTTATTTCTTCATTTGTACCTCATACTAAAACAAAATAAAACGTCATCGTGGTAAAAAGTGGGGGAGGGGGGCTTGAGCTCCCCAGCCCCCACCCTGGCTCCGCTGTCCCTGATTCAGTTCGGCACGTGCATGGCAAGAGCACGTCGTTCGAAGCCAAGTCGCGCTACTTCCGTGCGGAACGGCATTAGGCCTGCCGTGCTATAAGTAGTCGCACCGACCTTAATTCAGCCTGCTGAACTGAGTGCATGGTTTCAACGTTCTCGGTATTCGCATTGAAATAATTTACAAGACTAGGACACGGGATGAACCAAGCTTTACATTAAATTAAATTTTGAGGAGTTCCGTCGACTGTCGAAGAATTCAAGCCCCTATGGAAACGGCAAAAAATTGCGTAATTTTACGAACTTAAAACGCGTTTTAGTTTGCCCAATATCGAGTCGAAATAAATACTTTGATTAACTTTTGGTCTTCTTCAATCAGTATTTGAAACAAAAAGTCTGGGCGGGAAGAACGCGTTCCAGCAAACACAAACTTTTTTGAAGCTAGATGAACTTATTTGCATAATTTACGAACATTGAAAAGTCTCTTTATAGAATGACTATTTGTTATTTTTCTAACAGGGTTTGGTTTTGTTTTGTTTTGTTTTTCTTTTGTCGTAGTTGGTGTCTTCAATTACTTAGCCTTAATAGTTTCCAAATAATAAAGAAAAAGGGAAAATCGATGGTTAAACTGGCAACCGTTTACATGACGCATTATCCCCTATCCATAGTTTTCGGCTCAATACCCTAAAAGATACCGCAAAAGCTCTCGCGGTGGACCTTTTGAGGATTAACCCCTAAAATGTATGAGGAGCACCCCCGTTATTTTTATATGTGAGTCTCCCCCCCCCCCCCCCCGGGGGGGGAAAATAAAGTTTGCATGCCGTGTAGCGCGACTTGGCTTCGGCGTGCTCTTACCGTGCCGAACTGAATTTATAGCCTGCTGCGTCAGCTGCCGTTGCTAATATTCGTTGCATTTAAAATGGCCTTCAGCAAAGCAAGCGTCTTCCGATCTTCTGCGCGACTGATTAAATTCGACGTTTGGAATCACCGCCGCTCTCTTGTCATGCCACTGACGGGACAAATTTATTTGAGGTCGGCACGGCAGAAGCACGACGTTTGGACTAGGCCGAATTCCAACCGAGGTAAGATCGCGGGATAGACGTCAAACAGTCTTATTTTTCAATAAAACTTGCTTCCTTGGTTTAGCTGGATCACGTTATTAAAACCTCTTCGTTTCACTTAGGCTATGTCTACACTATACCGAGCCGCTTTTCGTGTCGACATGAAAAACACTTCGGCATAGTATGAACAGAAACGGCCCAGAATTGAAACAAGTCGTTCACGCGGGCTAACGGATTGCACCGAAGCGTACGGGAGGAAGAAGGCTTGGGGCCAACTCTTGGGTTTCACCCACGTGACCATAAAAGAGCGATAATGGAGAAGCTTCACTGTAGAAATGGACTATTATTAGCATAAATTTGACACCCGAGGGACAACAACATGGCGGACACTGATTTCATCAAAGCTTGTGACGTCACGTGAAACCAAAGAATTGATTACAATGTACAGCGGTGTATTTCCCCGCACTTTTAACATGGCGGCCAAAGATTTTTCGTGGACGCGGGACGATGAGTTGGATCTTCTTCTGAAATGTGCACTCGAGTACAAGTCTTCTTCGGGTAATAAAGTTGTCCCACCATTCATTACATCTCCTGGGCCTGACCCAAAATAATCTTGTACGAGGACACCTCCTTCTGTTAGTTCTCTTTCTTAAATCCTTGAGCATCAGCGAAAGTTGAAGTCGTTGATACAGAGTTGTAAATTGAGTACAGCGTTGGAGATAGCAGAAATCAACAAAAGTGGCAAGGCCGCCATCTTGTGGAATCCAATCCTCGCCCCGGGTTATTGACTTCCGCTGCGGTCCGGAACCTGTTAACACGATTCCAAAGAGTGGTACGAAAACCTATCCGATGCGTGACGATTCACTTTCAAGATCGAAGCGGCGCAGCGTCGCTCCGTTGTAAACACGGCGCCGAAATCAGCGTTCCCTTTGTGAACAGAAGCCCTATCCGATATGGTTTTTGTGCCGGCGCAAGAGCTATCCGATATAGTGTAGACATAGCCTTAGTGCCTCTAATTAATTCGTTTTCCATCAAGATCAAAATCCAGACACATGCTAAAATTTAATTTTTAAAAGACCAGTCTCCTTTCTAATTATTTGCAGACTAGTCGAGTGTGTAGGTAGACGGGAAAGACATTAAACCCCTATATGTTTCTATTATAAGCAAGTGTCTAAATCTCAATAATCTAGAAATTCCAATTGGAGCTAACTGAAAATATATATTACGTGACGCCAGTCACGTAATATGTGTAGCGTATCTAGTCTATGCGACTTTGAACTTATATTTTGGGCTTTTTCTATAGTGTTATGTACCTTGCGTGAAATAATGAACGATGTTGTAATAACGACATGGATCAACTCTATTTTCGTATGATTTCCCACAAAGCATGGCCCACAAATGTTTTGAAAACAAACTAGAGTGCTCAACAATAGAGTTCTTTGAACATACCGCATTATGCAAATTTGAGAGGAGATTGTCGCGAACTGTTGCATTTTACCTGAGTGAACCTTAATTGCCCAGAAATTTTTTTCCATGTTATTATAATAAAAACGACACACCTTTGCACAGTACTTGCTTCGGTTCCATATTGGACGTACCAAGATGTGTTTTAAACCCGGAAAACTACGCATTTTTTCCCGTTTTCACTGGGTCTTGAAAGGGCAATTCTTCGACGGTCGACGGAATCTTTTAAAATGCTTGAAAAATTTAAAACTTCCTATTGTTAGATAGAAGAAAGGTAAAGCTCTTATGCTAAGTTTACCCCGTGTTCTAGTTTTGTAAACTGTTTCAATGCGAATACCGAGAACTTTGTCAATTTTTCAGATATTTTTTGCATATCTAATGAGGCAAAAAGCTGTATTTTCGTTTTTTGCGAATTTCCCGAAGACTTAAAATTCTAAGGAAATCGGAATAATGTTTTCGAAAGTAGTCCCCTCAAAGCGTTCTTCAGGCAAAGTTTCAGGATTTCCGATTTTTCTAACCTGGCCAGCCAGTCTCGATATTGCAGGTGAGTGACTCTTAAGAGCAGGATCTGAGTACGCGATCCGGCTGCCATAGTAACGTGCTAGAGCTCAAGGCTGTTTTTTTTTTTAACTTTTTCAATTTATTTACTTACTATTTTACTCGTTGCGGTCGTTTCGCTTGTTTCGGTGGTTTCGTTCCGCTCGTTTCGGCGTTTCGTTTCGTTGTTTCGGGTTTAGCCCGTCTACACAAAATTGCAATAGCAATTATAAGACTCGCTCAAAGTTGAGTTTAAGCCAAATTATTTCCTTTTTCACTTTCGTCAGAAATGTGTCTCTTGCTAGCCTGTATCACAGCCTCCCTCTCAGAAAGAGAGAGGGCGGCTGTGACACAGGCTATTCTTTCGCTGGATAAGCTGTTCTTTTACTGCGCAAAACCTGCATCAGTTTTTATTCAGAACTGACCTTCATCGTCGGTCTCTCTTTGTGCTAGTACCAAAGTGTCTAACTTCTCCCTCATGTTCGCTATCTCACTTTTCATCTGTTGAAGTTTGTCTGAAAATTAACATCAGCTTTCGCTATCATTGCCATTAAAGTTATGTCAAAATATAGATAGACAAATATCGACGTTGGAAATGATCAAATTTCTGCCAGTTTGAACATGCAATAATAACCAACATTTGTTGCTAAACTGTCATCCCGTCGCTTTTTCCGTTTGTTTATTAATGTATTAGTTGCTGTTCACTGCTTAAGTTACAGGAGAACCTTTTTTTCTTGCCCAGTGATAGAATTTCTATACCTCCAAATATCTCAATTGACGTCTACTGACCTTCATCTAGGAGTGATTCCAACTTTTTCACTTGATTTCTCATTTGCTCGTGTGTGTCTTTGAGGTTTTCTGCGGTGGAATAAAAATCAGTTTCAGTTTCAAGCTTATACAAGTTGCTCTTTGCACTCACGTTCAGTTTAACCACAACTTTATTTTTCTCGTTTCCTTTATTTCCAGAACTTTTGACCACATTACTTAGTATCTAAAGCGATCATCATACAAGAGACATATAAGCTGCCAGAGGATTATTAACAATTTAAACTTCTTACTTTTGGCTAAACTTTCTTAAAGTCCTTTCCAATAATATTTCCATTGTTAGTTTCTCCGCTCGTCCTCCTGACTTCGTCGCGCGAAGATTACCCTCTCTCTTCGCTCGAGGGAGATCAGTAAGTCAAGGATTAAGAAAAGGTCGACTTGTGGCAAGTCTAACTTTTGGCATAGCCTGTTAAGTAACCTTACGGTCATTCCCCAGTAGTCCATTATGCATTGCTACTGCGCATAATTTCACGCGTGATTAGCGCGCGCGCATTAAAAAATGGCGGCTTTTTCTTTACAGCTGGACCTCGCCATAGAGGTAAATCGTCATTTTCTCGCAAACTAGTATGGTGACCGATCATTTTTACCTGTTGTTTTGAATTGAGTAATAAATTTCTCTGTGTAAAATAAATATGGACCAATTCTCAGTGTAGAACAAAAAGCAATCGTCGGAAACCTGAATTTAGGAAGCAATCATGACTACGATCATGGTGCTATCATAAAGACTTATATGGGTATAAACAAGGTGCTGTTGCTCCTAAACGAACATGGGGACCCCTCATTTTTATGTCAAAATTTAAGTGCCTATAATATAAACAATCAATAGGCAAAGTTTCACAAAAATCTCAGTGCAGGTTCTATTTCGGTGGAATGACCTTAAGAGAAACTTGATTAGTGACATGAAAACAATTGTTTACTGGTGCGTTGCATTACCCTGTCAGTTAACACCTGGATGAAGAGAAAGAAGCCAGCTTTCGTTTTCAAAAAGTCACAATTATTTAAACTCTCTGTACTTGACTAAATTGTCAAATTCCCCATACCCAGGCAGCCCTTTGTGACAAACTGTCCCTCGGAGGGAGTGGCATGTGCGGGCTTGGAATTAACAGAGCCATTATTGTTTTGAGTAACTGATTTACAGTGAGGACACCCAAACCATCAACAATTGACTTTTTTTTTTTTTTGACTATAGAAAAAAGGCTCTCCATGTAATGTATAATGTTAGCATTTTTCTAGTGTAAAAACACTAAACACTCTTTTTAAAAGGAAGAGCCTGCATTGTATGGTCACTAAAAAATGTACAAAAAAATACCAAGTGTTCATGGTTCGAGTGTCCTCACTGTAAGTATGAAGTTATAATGGAGCTCTTCTTTTACACATAAAGCTTGGCTAAATCTATTTACACCATCCCATAGAAATTACAGCCAAACAGGATACAGGAAAGCTGTGGTATATTTGACGGTAACAAATTCAGCCTTCCCATCATGTGTTGCATGTATGTCACATTGAATTGTCGGCCACCGTATTTTCTATGGTGTGGTATAAAATAGTTATGCAACACTCTATCCTAGTATACCATGGAACATCCCAGTAATGTATCTTGTATTTTCTTGGTATACACACTTGCTTAAAGGTTCGTGTGTGTACTGAGAAAATACAAGTGACTCGTGGGATATTCCATGGTATACCATTCAAAAACACTGCATAACTAGTATATATTACATACCTCGTTCAGGATCTGGATCCGAATGTTTCCGTTTCAAAGTACTTCTCACTCCAGTGGAATCTCCACTGTCGTGTGTACTTGTAGTGGCACCAGAAACTTCTCCCATCACTCTTGCTGCTGGTACTGCACCAGCGGGCAAATGAATGGCGAAAGGTTCTATAAAGATACGCAAAATAACTTAAATGAAATGAATCATCAAAAGGACCTTAAATTAATGGTCCAAATGGGTTCCAGTGGATATTATACACTTACTGGTCCCAACGGTAATGGATAGTCTTGTTTTACCAAGAATCTGGTTGTTTCCTGAGACAAAATGGAAACATGGAACCCCATAAATCCAGTCACCAATGGACCACAAAAATCTGGCCATATGAAAGGGGTTTTTTAATAAGAAAATGACTGACTCAGACCTTCTGTTCAGGCCACTTTAAAGTGGACACAATAAAGAGGTGACCATATTAATAGGGTGGCTGTAAGGCAGGGTCCTATTTTAAAATTGCAAAAAATCTATGCTAATTTAATCCAAACACCATCTGGTCACGATTTCCTTGTTCAAACTTAAAGAATTATTAATGACTTCAAGAAGGATTTATCCCAAAACCATTACTTCAACAACTATTCTTATTGTATCTAAGATTCTTTACTAAGATTCTTCTCATTTTTTTTCCAATAAATTTTGGAGCTGTCCTGACAGATCTGAACAAAGTTTTAAATCCAAGATGGTAGAAATTTTCAAATGTGACATTTATGTGTGATGTGACTTCACGAAAAACATTTGATTATCACTAAAGTAGACAAGTATATATGCTTAAAATGTGATTTAGGTTAGGTACCTATTGAGGGACCAGGAAGGAAGGGGGGAGGGGGGGGGGGGAATAAAGAGCCCCTCGACTAAATTACCCATCTTAAATAGGGTAATTATTATTGACTACAAGTGAATGACTGCATTTTAAAACTTACAGTTAGGTTACTATTTATAGCACTGCCCATTTTAAGTAGCCATTTTCTCTTCAAAGGAATTACTTTGTAATGGCAACAGTGTAATCTTTAGTGAAACACAGCAGTGTGACTCAGACAGGGAAACCTTTGAAAGGCTTTGAAATCTTTGGACATCTTGAGAAATACTTTAGTTATCTTCAAAAATTCTGGCACTCACAAGTTAACAATCTCATGCCTGTGAGACTAGGTGTATTGCACTGCAAGTCAGTGACTTCTTGACTTGAACTACTAAATTTTCATGCAACTGATAAATTCCTTTAAATTAAGTTGTCCCTAAAAATAGTTACCTTAAGAGAAACTTGACAAGTAACATAGAAAAAATTGTTAATTAGTGCCTTGCATTACCCTGTCAATTAACACCTAAATGAAGAGAGGTGCTGCAAGAGTAAATTTTGTTGTCTAAGAACACGACAATGACCCCATCCAGCCTGCTTGATCTGGAGTACGTCATCACAGTAACGATTAGACTCTAACTGTAACAGTAGTTAATAGAAAATACTTACCATGAATGTAACAAAACCGCTCTGCCAAGTCTTGGCGCTGTACAAGTTTGTGTTTCAATGCATCGCACAAAGTCTTGTAGGTTGCAGAACAACCTCTTCCTTGTTTCCAGTGCTTTAACATGTGATATGCCTTTTCAGACAGTTGGCCATGAGCTTGAGATATTTCTGCAAGCTTTGGCTCACTGACCTTAAGGCGACGCCCAAGCTTTTCCCATTCAACAATTTCATTGCCCAGTTCTTCTAATTCATCATCGGTGGGTGTGCCATCTCTTACTACAAAGAAGAATAATTCTTCAAATTAATTGCTAAGCTGTTACTGTTACTCACGATACTAATAAGATAAGGGCTTTGACCTATTTTTTCAACACAGCCACCCCAGCGTGTTTACAGTTTTAACTAGGAGTAATAAAACCATTGAACATAAGTATATTTTGCTGAAGAACATGACCTTAAGGTGGCTTACTACAGTTTTTATGGATTATAACAGCCCAACATCTACCTTGTTTCAAAAATGTTCCAAGATGTTTTTCTTTTCTCTATTTACTGTTTGCTAAGTCTTTTACCATTCTATGTGTAACAGGGACAATTAAACATCAACAAATCCCCAAAATGAACGACCAAGTACCTAAGAAGAGACTGAGCACTAGTAGGTTAAATTACGTTTTTCTCAAAATCTACACGTATGATCCCACCTCAAAATTTCAGGAATAAGAAATTGGCTCTGATTTAACATTCATGCAATGTAAAATAAAAATCTGTAAGAAAGATTTTTTGTAAACCAAGAAAATGTGAGATCAAAAATAGCTCAAAATCTGTCAGACATTTTTTTTTTAACCGCACGGCCATGGGCCGAGCGCGGTTCATGGTTTACCCGTGGTTTTTTTTTTCGATTTGTAGGCGACCAGACTCAAGCTTTCACTCGGCCAAATTTTGAGTCACACAACCTGTGATGTTTACGCGCCAAAAGCTGTTGAAACATTAATAAATCTCATCTCCGATACTGACTTTCGCAGGAAAAAAATTAAAAACCCAGCGTTCGTCAAAAATTATATTTTTTCGGCAGAAATTTCGCTCGAAACATATACATATTTATATTCATTTGAATCATCGATGAAATGACCTTTTCCGGATATTTTTTCCTTCGGGGTCAACAAAAACCTCCGATTATAAAATCACGCCGAACCCACACGTTGCAAAAAAATCTCTTCAAAACCCTGATTTCGAAGCGATATATCACTTAAGCGTTAATAGCTACCACACATTGGCAGGCAGTAAATCTATTCCTCAACAATCCAGTTTTATCGTGTTAAAATTTCAGCGAAATCGAACAAAACCAGAATTAATTAGAATTTTTTTGTGACCTCACTCCCCAGACTTGACCTAACAAAGGAAGCCACGGTCGCCCATAGCAACCGAAAAACACGAACATAACAAAGCCGATGTTTCGGCCAAAAAACTCCAGAATTATCGCCTGAGAGCTTAAACTTGGGAACATCTTTTTCGAACTTTTTTCAACTGATTTAGACGAAAGACTGGCCTCGGCGGGCTACAAACAAGACCAAGAGAAAAAACAGAACAAGACAGCAGAACAAACCGATAATATTTCATCGCGTGGCTTTCGGCACGAAAACGAAAATACAGCTTACTTCTGGATAAATTCAGCCTTAGAAGCCAGCAACTGGTTCCAAATTACTTTCTGCATCCTTACAAATGTCCTGATTTCCATCTCTGAAAGATTTTGCCCCAATTTTGAGCAAAGAAACATTTCGCCGCAGCAACCGCCATTACGGTGGCTTGCATACTAAATTAGCTAACTTAACAAAATTCTCCCAAGAGGGGGATATGACAAATTTGGTGAGAATCAAAAGTAACGCCAATTTTCTGTCACGTTTTCAATATGTGGTCACTGGAGTGACCAAAATCGATACATCGGTCGGGATAGGGTTTTTTTCATATGACTTGTGTGACTACTTTGCTAGCCCTTTACTCGTGGAAAACACCAATTAAATTTAATCATGACTTTTAAGAAAGAAAGCTGTTGTTAATAGTGTTATTATTGTGTCGTTCATATCATTCATGTCCATACATATCCTGAAGAAAGTTCTAGATTAAGACCATTACGTCATCGGAGATTTGTCAACGGCTACCACTGATGGTGCAATAATACAGTTTGTGTTGATCAAGTGATGTGATGTCTAGAGTAAGAAAAGAATCATCAATGACTGCTTTGGAATGTGCACTGCGTTCCGACGGTAGTGCTAAGCAAACCGTTTCATTTTTAAAGTGCGGTTATAAGATCTAACAGATCTTCTTGTTTTTTTAATTTTGGCTCTAAATGTGATTCACTCCAACAAATCAACTGTGAAAATTTCATTATGGGTTGTACAGTAGGTTTTCGAGCAATCCTCTATCAAAGACTAGCTTTTACAATCTTGGACGAGAACTGAATTGTGCATGCCCTTTAGTTAAGTGCAAGCTCATGTGACGCCATGTATCACGTGCGAGAAAGCAAGAGTAAATTAGCGCTCTTTTGCCAGTTATTAAAAGAGCTTTTCTGTCATATTCTTTTGGCCCTAGGCTCAAACACATGTTTCAACGGAGTGTGAAACTATTGCTATGTATACCGAAGTGATTTAATGCCTTTCAAGTGCTGAAGTGGTTTTTGTTTCTTCTTAGGGTTACTTACATCATTTTTGCAAGCGTGATTAATACTGACGTCTGGCAGGAAATCATAGCATGCGCTACTGAGTCGCACAAAAACTGTAGTAAGCCACCTTAAAGTTGTGAAAATTTAAGGTGGCTCTGAGCCCCATCTACAGAATTTTTTTAAACTTCGTCAAAAGTTGCATCTCACGTAGGCTGGCAATCGAGCCTACATCTTATCATGCTTATTAAAATTTGATAATATCAAAAAATTTCACCATGCCGTTTTTGAATTATAAGCCCATAAAGCTGTAATTAAGGGTGTTTTTAGCAGGTCATACTGTTGCTATGGTAACCTATCATGTCAAGAAAATGATAACTTGCTCACTAATGATTGGGCAGTTTTTTGATACCACGATTGTACCATCAAGTGATAAAGAGTGATTATACAGACCCATCAAGACCCATCCAAGTGATGGAAACTGCTTTGAGACACCCTTAAATAAAAGAGTAGGCCAATTCAATTTTTTCGTGTTGTGAACATATGGAAATCTTACTTGAAATACCTCTTCCCTCGCGACTCCCTGCACATATTACTACTTGTTACTCTCCTTGATGGCCACTTGCAATAAAATCGAAAACAAATGAAAAAACAAATTAAAAATACTACAAATTCATACTTACATGTTCCAGGTACAGCTTCGGGTGAGGATTGGAGAGGAGAAATTTCATCCATGCCTACAGCTCCATGGGCCATGTGATTGGTGAGAATTCGAAGTGCCAAATGAATGAAGTCATTGAACGAATTATCGAAAGTTATTTCTGCATCATCTTTAAGGAAATACTGTCCTTCTTCTTGTGTCAACTTCAAAGATTTCACATCAACTTAGTCTGTCCCACTGTCACCAATTAAAAAAAATATATATAACTGACCATTAAGAATAAGAAAAACAAGTTTTGATTGAAACTCATTTGCCAGTAACATTTAAGCTTAAGCATGAAACTTTATAACAAACATGATACAGGTTTTTAAGACAACCCGAAAATTCAAAGTACAGTTGTCTTGCAATTACAGGCATGCTAATTAAGGATGTAATGCACAAGTGAATACCGCATCCTGTAAGCCTGCAGTGACCATCACTGATTACCTGTAATTAATACACCACAAATGTACATAAAAAAGCTAGCAGCAAACTTTCTTCTCGCCTCTGTCCAGACACATTTATTGTGTAATGAAGTCCATGGAAATTGGCGGCACAAACTCTCTCTATCGCATTTTGCAAGTTACATGTACTCTTTTAAATACACTTGACAATTGCTTGTCTGTTTATATTGTCAGCATTGAAGCTTTCTGTGCTACAGTGAAGCTTAAATTGTTTATGCTTATTCTTGTATGTCTCACTAAAAATGCTAGAACTGCACTGCATATAACCACAGGTAGCCCAAGCTTGATATATGAGAAGCTCAATTTTTTGTTGACCTCTGTACTGACACGTAATTTGCATGATTTGCAGTATAAGGAGAGAAATAGAGCCAAAAATTGCGAAAAATTACTACTGAATTTTATAAATATTGCTTACCTGAACTCAGTGGTGCTTCTTTTGTGTTCTGTGTGGTTTTCTAGCAATTTGTTGCATTTCCATCACGTTAAGCTCCATCGTTCGCTCACTCTACATATATTTTAGAGAGAGCAAATGGTGGAACTATATCTTGATAGAAATGCAACAAATCTGCTAGGAAGCCATACAGTGCGTAAAGCCTGTAGCTACTACCTTTAGTCCAGACTAGCAACAGATTGAAAACTTCCCTTGAATTGTTTTTAGTTGTAGAAATGTTGGCAGAGTTCTAACCTTGCAGAGAAGTTCTGTAGTCGTGCAGCTGTTTTTATTCTGTTGAAAATGACACAGTGTCAGTCAGTCACCAATTGGAGTTTACAATTGTAGGAAATAAACAAGCTGGCTTCAAAAATCAAGTAACATATAAAATATTTGCTCTTGGTCAAAATTGAAAATGTTGCTGCGAACAAAGCAGCAATAAGAGATCAAAATAAGAAAGATCTGCTTTTTCGCATTGACTTCATCACTCTAATGCGTCAGGAGAATATTTAATTCCTTACATGCAAATTGCATCTGCTAACATTTTTATCTAGCTTCTTAACTTTCACCAAGGAGAAAACAGTCGTAAAGTGCTTACAAGTCGACACTGTAGTGCTAGAAACCATTATGAATTTCATCTTACTAGTAAATAAAACAATGAGATTAAAAGACTTAAAACTGAAACGCAAATCGTCCAAATGCAAATCGAACTCTAAAAATTCGGAAGGTTCATTACAGACTACTGTTGTATTGCAAACAGGAATGGTAACTCTTTTGAATATATATAAAGTCACACTGTACAGAATAAAAAAATAATCAGGATTATTTTATCGGCGAGTTAACAAACATATACTGTAATAAATTAAGTGTTCGACAGATTGCGTCCACAAAAAATTGAGAAAAGCAAGCAAGCAAAAGCTTTCCACTTTTGTTGTTTTATTGATCCATACACATACAAACAAACACAGCTAAAAACACAGACCGAAATGTACATACCAGACTTTTTTCATAATTTTCTTACCTTGCAGAGAGGTTCTATGGTCATGTAGTTGTTTTTTAACTCACTTGAAAACGAGCCAGTGTCAGTCAGTCAGTCACCAAGGAGTTTATACAACTGTAGAAACAAACAGGTTAGCTCAAACATTTACTGATTATATTTGTTCTTAGTCAAACTTGAAAGTATTGATACTAAAAAGCAGCAATGAGATTGAAAATTTAAACGCGTAAGTTAACCCATAAAAAAGATTTGCTTTTTCGCGCTGTGTTTATCGCAGTTGCGTCAAGAGAAACCTTTACTACTTGAGCCTGGTAAAAAGACAGCAATAATGATTACTACCAGGTTATTGCTAAACTTACTGCTCCCTAGGAAATACTGATTACTGATTTAATAATCGTAAATACTCCCCGGTTTAAGGAAGTAACATAAACTACGATAAAGATCCCGATTACAGATCACAACAGCAGATCATATATATGTCTTCAATCTGTAATTAATCTAAGAATCAAATATCTGCAAGTTTATGTTATGGTCTCAATCTGTAATTAATTTAGGAATTGAGTATCTGAAAGATTATGTGTCCTTCATCTTTTGTTGTAAAGTAAAGTTTTGCGTTTACCGGTGAAAATGCAAATAAAATCACGAGTTTAGGTTGATTTGATTTCGCTAAAGTTCGCTGTTAATTGAACTACTGGTTCTACCCCTAGCGATGAAATTGTACCCTGACAAATGCTGATGAGTTTGTTTAGGATAACTGAGTCATTAATGATCAATCTTTGTTTGGCTAGATATCACATTCCACAACTTCCGCTTTCAGTTCTTCGAATGCGTACGTGTTTTATTGTATATAATCTTGAGACTAAACTGCTCGTTATAAATGATACTTAACTCACAAATTATTGGATATTGAATTAACATCTTCTAAACAATTAAACAACTGTGGAAATGAGTAAGGTTTTTCCGCCTTTGTTGCTTATCAGCGCTATCGAATTTTGCTTGTCCCTCAAATGTGCTTACGTTTCACTCATCGTGCTTACCGGAAACGTTAAAGCTTCTCTTGTGGCCAGAATCAGGCCCGTTCCAAACGCCGCTCCATTCATGCGCCGAACGTAACTGATGAGTTAAGTACGGCAGAAGAGCGGCGTTTGAATCAGTTTGGCTCAGCAGGTTAAGTTTGGTGCGGCAAACAACATTAAATTCGGCAGGGTCTGTCGCACTTTCCGACGTTGGAGCGGCAGCTGATTCATACTCCTGTGTCGAACCCAATGCATAAATTATTGTAATTTATTTTTCATATAACGGGACTCGTGATTGGTTCAAAATTGAGTGGCGTGACCAGTCATGCATGAAGCTCAAAGTCGTCGCAAAAAATATTAGGGAGCTTACGAATCGACGACTTTCGGACGACGGCGCCGTTGGGTCACCTTATAGTCTCGCGTCGTCGTCCTGTAGAAATTTGAATTTACGATTCGCAGTAAAGACGACGACGTTTATGCGCGACCGGCAAATTTTTATTGTCTCAGGAGCTCGAGAAAAAAAATACTCAAGACAGACCAACAAAATGTGCTAGCATGGCAGAAAAGAAAGCGCAGCTGTACGTCGAGAAAAATTTGGGTTCTAAAAGATTAGGCTGGCTATAAGACCACTCAAAACAACAGAGGAAAAAATCGCCTAGCTCTCTAGTTGAGCTATCTAGTCCTTGTTTCTAACTGTCGACACGAATGCTAAAACCTTTTAGTCCTTTCAAATTCATTGTACACCAAAAAATGTCTTATATTTCAGTGAAGCGTGATTAAAATGAAAGATTTTTCATACAGCAATTTGCTTTTCATTCACACCGTGTCGTGCTTTGACCGCTTTCAGTGTTGGTTGAACTCATAGCGTTCGCCATGGCACTGTAGAAGGTCGTTTCTTGAACGAAAACAGGCAAATAAAATTAAAATCAAACATCAAGGACATGCCCCTAATGTGATACTTAAATTATCTGGCAAAAATACCCGAAGTATCGAGGGAAAACTTTGAAAACTAACCTCACGGCCTCCTGTTTCCAAGACGCCGGCAAATCGCTCTCACCAACGTCGTCGACTTTGGCGCGAAGCTGGGAAGTGCTCAGAAACGCATGCGCAGTGAGCATGTCACGCAGTCTAACGACGGCGTCGTGCAAAAGTCGTCGATTCGTAAGCTCCCTATTATAACATAACTAAAGCAAAGCGCGCGCTCTGATTGGTTAATTTAGCATCTACTATTTGCCCATGGGTGTATGCTGCTGACGTGTGTGCTAATGTTTACAAAGCAAATCTTTTGACAGACATTGTTTCCAAAGTAATGGCCGACGTCCTTCTCCCAGAAATGCGAAACTGTCTTCACAGTTGTGTGAAGATGAAACTTTATTGAGTTACTGGTGTGCAGTCGGTTGTCATGAATGAATTTTCGCGCGCTTGTTTTTCTTGTCATGTAAGACTACACGAACATTTTTTTGTGATGTAGCTCAATAAAAAGACTTCTGTTGTTCCAATCTCTCAATGTTATGTTATAAAACAAATGGTAAACGCCATAGCGTGTACTATTGAGTTTTGGATGCACTTGGGAGGTTTGCTAAGCACTCAAGAAGCTAGAGTCGCACTCGGCTATCACCTCGTGCGACTCTTACGCTTCTTTCGTGCTTAGCAACCTCCCGCGTGCATCCATAACTCAATAGTACACGCTATGGCGTTTACCATTTGTTAAAAGACAACAAAATACCAGTAATCCAGTGTGGCTTCGATTTATGAGAAACGGGACTGTATAAGCGAGTTTCTTTAGCCCAAATTCAGTTTTTGCTTTTTCTGCGTGATAATAGCCTAGCTTATTAGATTTCCCTTTAACAAGTCGATTTAACCGGGAGAAAACCTGTCTAAAGACAAAACACTGAACCTTGAGTTTGAATTTGCTTTCCTAAATATTGCTATAACAGCAGATAACAGCGAAATGTTAGTCACAGCTTTTCTATTTGGACAGAGTTCGTGAATTCAGAACGCAAATTTTCTCGTCGAAAATTGTTACCACCGGCTTCCCGAATTAAGCTCGACGCAAGTACGCCGTCTGAACCAGCCGTCGCCCCAAAGTCGCTCTAAAGTCGAACTCAATCCAGTTCGGTTACTCTGCTGTGACTAGGGACTTTAGGGAACTTAAGCACGCGCGTTTTTGAGACGCGGACGGTAGCCGGAAGTGAGCTACTTTCACTTTTAACTTGTCCTCACACAACCATATTTACATTGCTAAGTATCTTTTCTTTATTAGAGATGAGTAGTATAAAAAAACTGGGAGACAATACCGTCCTAACATGCGAAATCTTCTCTTCCGGTTGCCGTCCGCGTCTCAAAAACGGGCGTGCTTAAGCTCCCTTTTAAGCGAAGACAACGCGGACGGCGACGGGAAAGCCACAAGATCAGGGAAAAGCCAAAAGGTCCACTGCGCATGACTGGCGGGAAACAAGTTGACGTTCTGCGTTCGGGCCCGACGTGAGTGAAGCTCATTTCGCGTTGTCTGAAAACGTGGGTTTTTGCTTTCGTTTCCTCTGCTGTGTCAACGCTAAATAACCCGTGTTACTAATTTCGAGGAACTTTAATGCTTGTTTTCTCTTGTCATGTGAGATAGTTCATTTTAAAGAAAAGTCGAGAAATTTGAAGCGAACTCAAGCCAGTCGGCGAACATGTGAGTACCGTGAAATATCTTTTTGAACGCTAATGTAAATAAAGACAACTTACACGAATTTCAATCGAAATTTTTCCTTTCGAGAAGTACTCAAATGTCAAATGGCTCGTCATGGTGAAATTCTAACACAATTAAAAGGGTAGACACCATTAAAACTTGCGTAGCTGTTTCGATTTTCAGTCGTAAGATCAGTGGTTTACTTAGATCTTTATCAGTCGGCACACTGATTTGTCGCGCCAGTCTGATTAAACATCTGCTGATAATAAGTTCGTTTACTTCATTGTACAACTCAGCGAGAAGGGGCAAGTTGCGTTTGTGGAAGCGAAATTCGGACCGGCACTCGTCGTCTTCAAACCATCGAAGTTAAAATCAGGAAAGGAATCATAAGGTTGGTCGAGATCATTCGACCGGTTTAAATCGTACAAGAGTAGAAGTTCGTGATCGTTTAACACACCTTCATCGTGGATTATCAAGAGCTGATTGCGAACTTCTTTCAATGAAGTGATCCTAGTTCATCTTGATAAACAGAGGACGAATATCGATAATGTCAATAAGCTTGACAGTGCGGAAACCGCGGTTTCCGACGGTGCTGCTTAATGTTTGTGAATTCTCGACATAACCACGTTCTCTCCCCAGCCCTTTCACAGGTTTTGGCGTTCCCGTCGCCGTCCGCGTCCCCGCTACTTAAAGTCCCTACTAAAAGTGGGACGGGGACTTGGGGACTGGGACGTGGGACGTGGGACGTGGGACGTGGGACGTGGGACGTGGGACGTGGGACGTGGGACGTGGGACGTGGGACGTGGGACGTGGGATGTGGGAATCGGGAACGCGGGGACGCGGGGAAGTGGGGACGCGGGGACTTGGGGATGCGGGGACTGGGGGACTCGGGGACATAGGGACGTGGGACGCGAGCACGCGCGGGGACTCGAGGACGTGGGACGTAGAGACTTAAGGACGGAGCCTACTTTTGTTGGTACGCACACGTTCTGCGCATCACGCAAGCCATGGTTTAGCTCCACACGCGCGCTGGGGCTGACATTGACGCAATCAACTACGCTGTCACGTACACGACAAAATGAAAGCAAACTTTTTCTACTGTGGCCAAATCAAGTTTAATGAACCTGTACTTAAACCAGGAACACCAGAATAGCAGCATATCGCTAACCATTAACCGTTTACGTCTTCCAGCTGAAAACCTAACTGTCATCTGTCGAAAATTATACTGAAATCCGACTGTAGACATGTACCTACAGATGGCGTAGTGCGCGCGCCAGACAAGTGCGAGATACGCCAATGTCTTACTTACTGGGGAGGTGACAGGAAAAAATGTAACGGGCAAGGTAAAAGTTTTCATAAAAGATCAATAACTTTAAAAACGCGTAGTTACCCCTACATTTTATGTTATGAAATGAAAGTGGCAAGTCTATTCAACACGTGATTAGTTTCTGGTTGTGAACAAAAGGTATTTAGACTGTATTTTAGCTGAACCAGAGGAAGGCTGTCAGATACGCTAAAAGCGCTTTTGCAACGATTTTGTCATTAAAAACATATCAAAAATGTTTTTTATTACCATTTGCCATGTAGTTTAAAGATCTTTTTAAATGTGTTTGCTTTTCTGTATGTAAAGGCGAATTCTATGGAAATCTGTGAAGAAATCAGTATCCTTTCCTTCTTTTTTCAGGAAAATGCTGATGTCAGCATTTTTGTTGAGATTCAAGGCTAATTATTTCGAAAAAATGCGTGGCTACCCCCTTTTTTCTTTGTGGATTCCAATAGCCCTTGCAAAGATCTACTTTTTCCGCGTGGTCCAAACCTGGTGCAAAAACCTTTGTATTTAGCAGGTACCGTCCTTAACCAGCTGACCTTTTCATTAAATACTGTGCACTCCTGTAAGGATGTAAGCTGAGGTGTAGTGGCTAAACTAGTTCAAAATCGATTTGACTTACCATTCATTTTATTTTATACTACATGTACATCACATTTATTCTTCTTTACTATATGGCTAGCTCCGTGAGCGGGCAAGATGAATCAAATCCTGCACTGTGATTGGCTACCCGAGCGGGCAAGATGGAGCTATCTTGCCCGCTCGGGACTACCCGCCGTGTCCCGCAAGAAAAATTTCCCAGAAAGCCATATAATAAATCCTTTATTGACCAAGCTTGTTCGGTCAAGATGGCTGGATATTGGCCTCGTTCTTTTTTTGCGAGTTTATGGACCGAGACGGAGTCTCGGTCCATAAACACGCAAAAAAGAACTTGGCCGATATCCAGCCATCTTGACCTCACACTTGGTCAATAACGCATAAATGGTAATGAACTCCAGTAGATACACAGAACATTCAGGGGCCTGCAACTATTTAGCCCATCCCCAGCCAAATATTAAAATGTAAAAATTCTTACAGGTTGGGGACCATTATCAAAATTATTTCAACAGTCTCCAAGATTAACAGTTCTTACTAATAATTTAGGGGAGCAGGGATGGCGCAGACCCGGACCCGGCGTCATATGTGGGTTGAGTTTGCTGTTGGTTCTCTTCTCTGCTCCGAGAGGTTTTTCTCCGGGTACTCCGGTTTTCCCCTCTCCTCAAAAACCAACATTTCTCAAATTCCAATTCGATCCTTGAATGCACGGACATTTCTGAACGAGTTCTGTGAACTCCTTGGTGCTCCGTGGGTAAACAAATTACATTTACATTTACATTTACATTTACATTTTAATTACTGATGTAAGTTCACCTTGTTTTTTAACACATTAATTTATTAATTCGACAACAAAGTGATTGTGGCTCTTCAAATTGAATGAAAATTTGAGATAATGTAAATAACTTCTACTTGGATAGAGGAGGATAAAGATTACACAGGGAAGCACACACAATTACTTCCTGGTCAATTAACTTTAAAGATGTTAATGGGATATTTCCTTGGAATACTTTTAATTCTTTCAACCTCTCAATAGCTCTTTCAACATGTATCCTCATTTTCGCAACTGAACTGGTTTCTTTGCGAGCTTTCCTTGATAGCTGTCTACGTAGGTAAAAAATTAAAACTTTAAATTAATCAGTTAACGTTGACAGAAGTGGTTCGAGGGGGAATACTAAAAAAATTCTTTTTCTATACATGGGCAGGCTCAGCCTCAAGATCTAAACCCTTACCCTACCATGTACCATTTTTGACAGACAAAGCACCCCTTTCACATATCTTGGAAGAAAATGAAAACCCTTTTAGACTCCTGTAGAAGGATTATTACATCTTTAATCTTAAATATTTTACTTCGTAGCCCCTAAAATACTGGAATCTATCATTATTATTCATTAGGTCTTTTAAGATACAGGTAGTTTGAAAGGCCCTTTTAAATTCCTAAATGCCACTTTTCCTACCCTTTTGTTTTGTATACTCATTTATAGGCAATTTTGGGTGTTACCCACCCCCCTCCCTCAAAGGGGAGGGGAGTGGCTACCTACCTTTTAGTGAATGGGGTTTAGAGAGAAGATATATATGAGAGAAAAGAAACAAACTCCCATTAGAATATTGCAAAACCAGCATTGGTTACCTTTAGTAAAAGGGGGCATGTTGAGCTTCACTCCTTTTTTTGTGAGAAGATCTCTGATTGTGAAACCCCTGTCCGCCATGACTTGGCCTCCTTCTTCTAAAAGGTCTATAGGGCCACTTTCTTGAGTAACTCACCGATCGCTTGTGCTTCCAGACCATAATTTGGATGTAAAAGAAAAAGCTCCAGATGGGGTGATTCCTACCAGTAACTTAACAGAGTTATGATGATTGTAATCACTCCAAGTGGCCTTTTTGCACTTGGGGAGGAAGGCCTCTCAATAAAAAAAACTCAGTGCCATCGATGATGAAGCGAGTATCTGGATATTTTGAAAATGAAATAGGTATATGAGATTTAATTTCCTCTTGATGGCCAGCGATGTATTGAACCTTTAAAAGTCAGAGCTAAAAAGCGAACCCATGTTATATAAATCCGACTAACTGTGCTGACAGAAACTGCGAACATATCAGCAAGATGCCTTTCCATAAGACCTAGTTTCAGCCGCAACAGAATAAGAGTAAACTCCTCCTTCAGTTCAAGTTTGCGTTTTCGACCTGGTTTTTCCTTCTCGTGATCATCGTGGTAGTAGGATTTCTGATCCTTGGTCTTGTCCCAATACTTCATTTTTTTCTGCATACGGAAAAAGGATGTTGACGAGAAGCATGAAACAAGATAGTGAGGGAATGCCTGTGTAAAATTTTACAGATTCGTTACTTTTCAACACGTCTTGGACCACTTGCTCTCTTCTTCTTTGGGCATTAGCACCTACTTGAATTACTTGACTGAAGGCTGGGCTGAAGTCGAAGAATGATTCATCGCCCGTTCCATTTTGGCAAGGTCTTCCATTGTAAGTTCGGTCTGGCATAGCACGTTTGTGTGTTGCTCATCCACGTTTTCCAATCGGTCCGTGTAATCATGATCGCTTGTCACATCAGTGTTCGTTCCTGTCCATTCTGCTGATGAATGCATTGCATCGATTTTACCTTCCTGCGTGTCTGCCCTTTGCCTTTTCGCCGGTAACTTAATTAAATTATCTGTCGAGTGTTCAACTTCAGCTCGACGATCGCGCTTGTTTTTTCTCTCTTTACGTAGATCGTTCTTTGCTTCAAGCTGTGTTGGATCAAATATTGTCGGTACACTGCATGAAATGACTTCAATCTTTCCGGAGAGTGTCTTTTTAAGGTCTTGTTCACTGAAATGTTGCAAGCATATCCTAGGATCTTTTAGACTCTTAAACTTTTCGCGCAGTTTCTGATGGGAATGAAAGCAAAAAAATGAGAGATCAGGCTTGTTGTGGGTCCCATTTTTACACAAAACTACTGCACAGTATTTGACCATGGTTTAACTGCAATGGTGCTCGAGACAAAAACAATATTTCCTATCTTTCCTCTCTGTATCTTTTTACTTCTCGCGCGCTATTCCCCCAAGCCTCGTTTTTGCGCGTCTACTTGGTACCAGTCTTACGCGCCTGAATATATCGTGCAATCTCGCCAAAATACATTTTAATTGCGTTCGACGAAGTGGAACGCAAACCTAATTTTGACCTGTGGCTTTCCAGCGTTGGTTTCCCCGTGCACGGTCATAGGGCTGAAAAAACCACATTCCTGTAAGGACACCAAAATGGCCACCCCGCTTGATTTTTGCAGGGGCATGTCACGGCCAGTAAACTGGTACCCTTTAATGCTAAGACATGTGACAAGACATGTGGCGAACATGTGAGTATGTGAGCAGGCCATGTGAGCTTGTCTTTCCGAGGGATATTTTTTTGACTTCTTTCTATTCAGTCGCCGTACGTTTCGCTATTATGTGCTCTCAGCGTTAGACTGTTTTGGCGAATTCAAACGCTTCGACGGTAGCATTTATCGAAATCTGAGAGAATTGTCCTTGTTTATTAACACGACTTGGCTCTGGGATGATAACCGTGGGAACAGCTACATTTTGATTGCATTTGTTGATTAGTTCCAGTCGCGACAGATAGCTCAGTCTTTATCCGGTCGAAATTTGATTGTTTGGAATCGGTGGAAAAGTACTCTGAACGGCAAGATCCATAAGACTACTTTATTCATTAGGGGAAATACTCGAATTAGTGGCGCGGAGTTTGCTTACGATAAACGAGCACACGAAACGAGCTCGCGATTGCAAATGCTAGCTTAGAATAACGTACGTAATTTAGATATTCCATGAAACTTGCGAGTCTACAGAAACTGGCGGCGTCACGCAACGTATCAACAAATCGTGACCTCTTCACTAACATGGACTTTGACGCTGTGCATATCTGACTGTAAAACCTCGGTTGCTGCTGAAAAATGTTGATTTCAGCAATAGACAAAGGTTGAAAGTCAGCCAGTGAAATCATTTATTAAGGTATGTATATTAAAGTGAGGGCGTCGAACGCACTTTCATAATCTCTGATTACTACTAGTTTATGAATTTTGTTTAGCGCGGCAGAAGCACGACGTTTGAATCGCTGCCGTGCCAGAGTCGTGTAGCAAGGCAGACCTTTTCGAACTTAATTGTTTGCCGAACGTAATTCAAAAGTTTGATTCAGACGCCGTGCTTCTGCCGTGCTTTTGTCGAACTTAATTCCTAAATTTAGTTCGGCACGGCAGAAGCACGACGTCTGAACTGGGCCTTAACCCCTACGTTAGTGACAGTTCCACGAACATTGTTTGCTTTTCGGATTTTTCTATTTAGTACTTAAATTTCCTGTTCTCACAACAAGTTGTGTTCCTTTGTGTAATAATTATAAGTCACATTAATTTCCCTCATTTGAAATTTTATCATCTCTTTTGCGTTAATCCTCTTTATTAGAAAGTGTTTTATCCTTCGATCCACGCTAACTTAACTCGCGTTAATTCCGATCGACTACCCTCATTAGCATGAACGTTAATTTCCTATTAAAAGGTATATTGTTGGTAAACCAACAAGGAAATGCTTTCCACCGTTTTTGCTTGAGTATCTTTGGAAAATGTTTACTGAAATTTGGCCTATATATACCCAGCCCGTTTGGGGAGGGGTCAGGCTGGGAAACCCGAGATAGAAGGGGAGGGTAACTCTACACGAAGCGAGAGAACAGAGGTTACCAATAGGGGTTTCTAAGGCAGCGGGAATTGGGAGAAATAGGGAAATATTTTGTATTATTACGAAATATTTAACCGCCAATGAAGGGAAGGGCGGAACCTGTCGCAGTGAAAAGTTTAGACACCCTAGTCCCCTCTAACCCACCTGATTCCACCCCACTGGGTTGTGAGATAACCAACCTCGTCCTCAGGCCAGGGCTTTTTCCCCTTCATATGGCTTTTTGACCGGTACAGTTTCTCACTGAGATGATAAATCGTAAGCAGGCTTCGCCCTACCTAAAACTTCCCTCCAGTTATTTATTATTAATTGGTAACAGGACCTAGACTCCACTCAAAAGCTTCAGTTCACTAGGATAGAATTTATACTATCATGAAATATATGCAGCCATAGTACATAAAAACGAAAACCACGCGATTACACTACCAAGCTACTTGAAATATAATCACTTCTAACTCTCAAATGAAACAATACAGTCTGCACACTACAGTTCGAAAATTGAGTTACTCAGGGCCGCAGCTAGCTGGCGGCTTCAACGAAAGAACACAGCGAGTGCAACCAACGCGCAAGCAAACGTGTTTAACAGGACTGGAACGAGTGAAGTGACTCCATCTGCAATGTCCCATCCAGGAGCGGCGTATCCGATCTCTTCACGCTGCTCCACCATCCACTTACGAAGCGGTTCAAAATATTCAGTCAGCGCTCCAACATCCAACGTTTCACTTCCGGTCAGCTTCTTCAGGGCCTCCGGCCAAGGTTTGCTTTTGCCCATCTTCAGCATATCGCTAAAAAGAGAAGAGGAAAAGGATAGCACCATGAACAGTGAATCAGTACTACAGTATTACAGTTTTACAGACGCGACGAGTGAAAGATCTTCCCTCTTCACGCCTAAGAAATAGAAATGATGCCTGCATTTGACACATTTCCCAGCGCTCAACTCACACAGCCTGCGTTGCAGGAAGAGGTACGGTGGTACCATCCACGCTTTGCTTCCCCCTCCCCCATTTAACGCCTGCTGCACAGGCTCAACTCACCCAACTCTTTCTGTTTCCCTTTCTGCAAAGTCTTTGGCGCTCATTACAGTATTAAAAAGCTCCGACAAGGGATTCAATGGTCCTTGAACAGATTTTCTCCCCGCACCAAGAGACTTGAGTTATCTGTTGAAAACAGTAGTAGCTCCACAAATAAACTTACCCGATCTTCTTTCCTGCCTCCTTTGACTGGTAGATGGAACATGTATGTAAAGGTCCTTTAAAACCAGCTGCGTTACAAGCGGCCTTGTGGAACTGGAACTGTAGCACGTAACTCATGAAATACCTGCGCAAGGAAAACAAGAGGCTATTCTCCAGTCTGTCAATCAAGTAACGCCAAGCGAAAGCACGTACCCTTCCCACGCCCAAAATCACTACTGTTCTCAATGTAGGGTTTTTACTTTCACGAGTCCACCTCGTTAGCAGTTGGCTATGTTAGAAAGTCTCTCTGGCGAAATTCTTAGTTTCTCCACTCCGGATCGAGCGGTCCGGATTCAAGCCCTGCCCGATGTAACTGTGTTGTGCTCTTGGACAGGACACTTGCTTCTCTATGTTCAAGTTATAAATGGTAGCGAGTCGAACCTTGTTGAAACCGGGCTAAGTGCTTGCCTTACGGGCAAAATGCAGCTTATGAACACAATTCAACTATCATGTGTCAAGTGCAAATAATTCTAGACATTTATCATTGGTTTCCATAGTTTTACGGGCGCATGTCTGAGGGCTTGGAAATGGAAAATTTGCCAATGTAGCTCACGCAACTGGAGTATGTATGTAAGAAGCCGCTTTTGCTAATCAAAAAAAAAAAAAAAAAGAAAAAAAAAAAATAGAAATTACGCAGTTTAATTCACCGTAGCCTCTTCCAGGCGTTCAGTTAGTTGGGGCGCAGCGCGAATAACCGGCAAGCGAAAAAAAATGGGAGAAGCGTTTCTCGTGCCGCGCTTCTAAAGAGAAGCGAGATTTTGATCAAAATTGGAAGTTATAAAAAATGAAATTCAAACCTAATGTAGGGTGTGTTGGCAGGGATGTGGTACTTGCATCCGGGGTCAAAGTCCTTTTCGGACCGTTCTACAGGTGGCTTTATTCCCTGGTACTTAGTCCTCAGTTTCCACCACTCGGCATTGTAGTTCGCGTCAGTGATGGCCCCACTGAACACCTTCCATCGCCATTGATCGATCATATACCCGAACGGTAGAAAAGCGATTTTACGCAGCGCCATCTTCATTAGGGCGTTTATGTCTGATTCTGAGGACAAAAAACAGCAATTAAGAATGTAAAAAACATTGCGGTTCGAAGGAAGAAGGGGGAGGGGGCAAGGGGGAAGGGGGAAGGGAGAGGGGAGAGGGGAGAAGGAGGGGGCGACCTTGTGTCAGCCCCGTTTTCCCCCTCCATCCTTCCCATACACTTAAGTGTCTGCAGCGCTCTGTACTTCTGAGAGCCTGAAACAGATCATTTATTTTGTACTGTATTTCCTTACTCGAGTCATTGCTGTAAGCGTCCAACAGACCAATTTTCTTCAAGTGTTGTGGTGTATCAACCGACAGTGACATGGTGTCACCAACGGCCTCATGGAATCCTGGGTTGGCGCCAGTGCGGTACTCGAAAGGTTGATCCCAGTACTGCAAGTAATACTGAATATGGCCCAGCTCATGATGGGTGGTTACCAAGTCGTTGTGATTAATGTTGGTACATTGCTTGACCCTGTTAAAGGCAAATAACAATGGCTGAAGTTATAACGCTTCCAAAACAAACTGCATTTGTGATAAGGCAAAAACATGGGCTATTGGTCAAGAATGAGATCAAGATGGCTTGATACTATGGTCAAGTTCTTTTTCTGCGTGTTTGTTAACCGCGCTAGACGGAGTCGAGATCCATGAGCACGCAATACAGGTCAACAACAGATCGTTTTCACTGTCACGCAAAGAAAAAATAAATCGAAAACTATTCAGTGATTAAGTCAAGAAATTGTAATGTTATAGGAGATAAGTAAAGAAGACACTTTTCCAAGTTTTAGGTCTCTACGTTTTCCCAAACTTCAGATATTCGTCTAAATGTTTTGCGCCAATTCACAGAGCCCAGTATAGAGCCCCCATGTTGGTGTACCTCCGTGGCCCACCAATGTGGTGACAGGAAAATAGTGTAAACATATGGAACATACTTTGGCTATCTAGATGACTGATTATCTGAACTGAACCAACAAACATTAACACAAGCAATTTTCTTACTACTTTAACTCCTAAAACGGCTAAAACTCACGAGATAAGTGTATATTTCTGGACAAACGAGATCGTAGCTCTATGTCACCCACCGCCACCGCCACCGCTACTCACCGCGCTAGTTTCCAAACCCAGCACGAAAAGTTGTAAACAGAGATAAATTTAGATTCCCTTATGCCTAATGAGGCTTAAAACTTTCGTGGCTCTTTAGTTTTGGATTTTGAAATTTGATGACGTCACGTGAAAACGATTTTTTACCAGCTAAGTTCAACGCCAATGCGTTACGATGCATGACTTGTGACGAGGTGGTGGGACGCAACAAAAGAACGGTTAAAGGGAAATATACTCAGCTAAGCTCAATGCATCAGTCAATTCCAGCAGTGCCCATCCCCCACCCCCCCGGGCAACCGCGGGGCATTTACTCACGTTGTCAGTCCCGGGGATGGGGCATCCGCAATTATATCGCGGCCCGGGGGCTGGGCATTTGCGTACCCCGGGGCGACCCCCTGTCATTCGACACACGTGTTTTGGAAAGTGCCACGGTTGAGTTCATCGGGAAAGACGAGGCGTTTGTCGAACAATGTCTTGTCCGTCAGGGACTAGACAAACTTGCAGATGTTTTTAAAGGTATGTTTTCTCAATTTCAGATATTTCTTCATTACTTGTAAGCATGTAAATATAAGCGACAAGGTGAACTATATTTTGTTCATCACAAAACAATCACTGACGTGAACACGACTATTTCGCATTTCGCATTCAAAACTAGTCTAGCATTTTTTAAATTCATGAAAGTGGAGTTAAAATACTTAATGTTGGCGAATTCAAATGATGCGATCTTCAAGACAGATCTTGCGAGCTTAAAATGCAATGCATCATCATTTAAAATGTCTCGATTCTTCACAGAAAAAGTAGCCAGCGAATACAGGCGCCTATCATCGCTCGCGGCTGGGGGCACGTCCGCCGCAATCCCAGCTATCCTCCAGCAAACTGTTAAAAACAAATATAAAGAATTAAATATAATCAGAATCAACTAACACGTACTGTTGTCCTTGAAGTCTTACCATTACATTAAAATACTGAACAGTTAAACGTTTTATTCACTGATTAATAAGAAAACTGCAGAGGTGTTGGAAGGCGACGATCCCGAGGGTGGGGCATTTGCCCTCTTTCTTCGTCCCCACCCCGGGGCATTTAGACAGCTTATGTGTCCCCACCCAGGGGAATTTGCCCATTTTTTAAAAAAAAAATGCTAATGCCCGGGGGTTAGCCCGGGGGGGGGGGGGATGGGCACTGCTGGAATTGACTGATGCACAACGCTGACGTGATCAAGTCACTACGAGTACCTGGCGAGTAGTCACTGTTTCGCCTAGTCTGTCGAGCGTGACGCGAAACAAACAAACCGAAAAAAAAAAAACGAGAAGAAAAAAATGGCCGTCCGGACCTCTTCGTTAGGTAGACTATGAGTAGTCCCTCTTTCGCTAAAAATGGCCGCATGAAATCCTGGGGGGGGGGGGTGGGAGGGGGGGGGGGGACGAGCGCTTACTTTCGCGCGCTTCTTGCCCCAAATGGAGAAAGGACATCCACCTTACTTTTTTCGAAATATTCTGCAAAAGAACGATGACGGAGCAGCTATTCAGATTTAGCATGTCAATTTTAATTGGGAAACATCTGTGTATTGTAGTGAAACTAACTTTATTTAAACCACCAAATCGCCTTCTGTTTGTGCGGTTCGTTTGAAGATCGGGTATTTACAATGAATTTGAAGAAGATATCAAGGGTCAGGTCTACAAATGCCAAAAAGTATATTCCGGTGAGGTCTTTATTTAGACAATTAATGCCTTTAAAAGTCGAAACAAAGACCTTGCTTATATAAGATTAACGGCAAAAATTAGTCATTAACAAGGCGTGTTTAAACGCGGAACGAATGTGACGCACAAAATACATAAGACATTTACTTTAACAGCTTACAAGTCAGGAAATCAGTGAAACAAAGTTTGTAATTTTAAACCTTGTTAAGACAGCATTCTTTGTACATCTAAATGGTGTTTGTAAAGAAGGTCAATGATACGATATAGGTCTAAAACGATGGAATAAGCTCACTTAGTAACGGGTAAATAAAAAATAAATAACATTCTTCCACTTGGAATTTGAAATTGCACCTCTTTATCGACATTTCAAATTTTCTTTAAGACTTCTGTGGTCTGTGAAGCAGACAGGTTATAAGAAAACGCAGAAAACCATTGATTAGAATTACAATGCTTTTTGATGTATTACCAATTTCTCAAAAATAGATCTAAAACATATATAAGGTAATTAGCCTAGGAGAGCATCCGGTTTTTTTGGCTCTTGTTTCACGCGCCGAGAAAAAAACCCGGCAGGTGAAACAAGAGCCGCAAAAACCGGATGCTCTCTCAGGCTATAAGGAATGAGGAGAATTGAATATATGCCTTACCTTACGTCTTTGTTTATGGCGAAATCCCAGGCGGATGCGTGACAAATGACCTGACGGTCTTTCGGTTTGGTGATCATAGACTTTTCATAGAACGATGCCGGTAGCGCCTCGAGGCCGATCGATTGGAAAAACGAGTCCGCTAGTTTAAACATCATGGTCGCGTTATACTCTTTCTTGACCATGTTTGCGGTTACATCCAAGCTTGACTGATTTTTGTAGGGCTCGACCAATTCGTAAATATTCACCCAGGACTGGGCCCACATATTGCCGAGGAGATGCGCAGGGATGGGACCTTCAGGCGACATTTCTTCATACTTCTGGCTCAACTTGTAGCGAACATAAGCATGCAACTCTTGGTAGAGCGGTTTGAGTTTGTTCCAGAATCCCTCCACGATGACTGGCAGGTTGTCCACCTCGTACCAGGACCGCCAATACTCACCAATATCTCTCCAGCCATTTTCTTTCGCGCCTGTGTTCAACAATTCTACAAATTCCTTGTAGCGGGGTCGTAATTTCGGGCCAACTGCGTCTCGCCAGCCTTTCCAAGCAAACAATAATCGACTGTAGTCGCGCGATTTCGATAGGATCGCATACAGGTCAGGGTCTAGTTCTAATTGGTCCCCGTTTGAATCCTCAACTTTTCCTGTGCTGTAAATTTCCTCCATTAACGACTCGAGCATGGTGAGTTTCTTTAGAGTTTCCTCGTCTTTCGGTGTAGCTGAGGCAGTGATTCTCTTAATTTGTCTGGCAGTGTCGTAGGAAAGCTTAGAAGTGTCGAAAACGGACGCATTCGTTTGCATCTTCTTGTAGAAGGCTGAGAACGCTAAGCTCGCGTTAGTCTTGAGCGCTTTGTTGTAATCGGTGAGGTTTGTAGCGTGGTTCCAAGAGGCCACGGTCGACTTGTAGTCCTCCTGCGGTGTGATACTGTTGTATTTAGCGAGGAATTCCTTCGCGTTGTCTTCCTCTGCTTGATCAAGAGCAGCCTCGAGAAGAAACGGTCCGAATACCGCAACAAGGGCAAGGAAAAACGGAACTTTGAGCTCCATTGCGCTGCTTCTGCAAACGTTGACCGCAAAATCCGGGAAATTGAATTGGTGGGCGTTCCAGTGTATACAATAGGCAGGCGACGTGGAGATATCGCGTACCAGTACCCTTCTGTCAATTAATATTGAAGAACAGTCAGCGTGTCAAAGTGTCAGCTGTCATAATTCCGAAAGACTAAAGGACCCTTCCGAAAACAGCGACAAATCAAAATTCATGGTTCTTGGTACATGTATACCTTATTACATGAAATTTTCGCGACACGTTTATTTCGCGATTTTGGGCTGTGCATATTTCGCGACACTCAAATTCGGCGATTTTGGGAAAATTTTGTATTTTGAATCACTTAAAACTTCGCGTTTTCGAGCAACACAGCATTTATTTCCTTTGTAACTTAAACATGTCCTTGATTTAGTGAGCCGACTTTACCAAAGGTATAGTAACGTCAAGATCAACAGAACACAACGGGGAGACTTTCTCTTAATAACTAGTGTGAGCCACCTATTTTTCGCGTCATGCTATGATCGCGACTCTGATTGTTTGGTTCACTTAAATTTCGCGGTTTTTTAAATCGCGAAATTCGCGAAATTAACGTGTCGCGAAAATTTCATGTAATGAATCAAATCGAGCACAACGTCGGATGCTTCTACGATTAAGAAACAATGAAAATAAAGAGGCAAAACGAGATTAGTAACTATACCTCACTAATCTGTAATAGCCTGCGATGCTATTACAGACGCTATCGCTTTCTCCGGGGATACTCCCAGAAAAATTTGGTGGGGGAGTGCGGCCCGCTTCCCAAAACCCTTACCCTTACCCTAGTCAACTATGAAAAACATGAGGAGAATGAGGAAAACAATTAAAAAACGGACGTTTTTGAAAATGATGTAGTCACGGTATTCATGTGATTTCCTTAACCGGTTTTTCCTCAAACACTAATGCAAAATGACCGGTGATCGTTGCGTTTTTAAATTTCTCCGGTGTATTGTGGACGGAAAACATGTTTGATGCGTTTTCAGAGTGAAACCCGTTTTCAAATTACCCCGGCGTAGTGGACGGAGCCTTACATATAACGAAAATGGCGCGAAGGGATAAAATTAAAAAGACCACTTCGAGTTATGGAGGGCTCGAGTAACTGAGGGTAAAATTTCAATAGATGTAACAACAAATCCAGAAAAAAAAAACCGGAAAAAAAACACAATTAGGGTTCGAGTTGTTGGCGTCAGGTTCGAGTTAACGCGGGTTCGAGGTTTTCACCGGGGAACCAGCTAGACCCAACAATGTCGAAACAGCAGCCCAGTAACAGTTGCATCTTGGCTCTCAGTTTGGACTCTATCATGCCGTTGTTGCCTAAAGTTTTTTACGTGGGAAACAGCCTCGCTCAATTGAAAAAAGTACCCCTATCGGGCTTGGACCTCTCCGTGCACAATTGGGTCTCTCCTAGGAACACGGCTTAGTCTTCAGTATTTTTGGAAGCTATATGTCAGATTCTGTCATGTTGCACTGAGCAGATGAACCAACAAAGAGCACTACTTTCTCCTGCATCAACAGAGTGAAGGACGAAACTTTTTGAATTTAATAAGACTTGATCTCCGGAAATTTCCATATAGCAAATATGTCGTAGACAAACATTTCAATCACTCGAGCATAAAGACAATATGGTTAACAAGAAATCAGGGGCACCCAACGGATCGTTTCGGTAAATTATCTGTTCGGAAGGCCTTTAATCGCCTCTGATTTTCTTAAGAGAATTGTCACCTCGAACTTTCGTGATATGAGAAATTTTATGTCTGTTGTTTTCGGATTGTTAAAAATGTCGTTTTGGGAACCGAAAAAAGATCAGCTATCATTTTCGGAAAGGCGATAAGACCTAAGGTTTTCGGGAAATGGACAAAACAGCCCTAATAAATTCGAGAATACTCAAGTTCCCCTAGAATAACCGAACAGATGAAATTTTTTTGGCGCAACCTAAAATTAAACTGCAGAGCTTTAAAAGTACTACAGATAGCCTAAAACAGCGTTTAAAAGCATTCGAGAGAAAACGGTCGTTGCGTGCCCCTGAAGAGATGAAATAATGCGTATACGTTTGATTTATAATAACGGCTGATGATCGCGAAAACTCGAGAGATCACGAGCAGATTTGGAGAATTCAAAAAGCCAGTTCCCAATCAAGTGAAGCTAGTCAATCAGTTTGCGAAACCTTCTCGCGGTTTCAGACTCCAGTTTAAACGAAACGCTTTTTTAAAAAAGTGGCGAAATTTAACCGTAGCCAATTATTCAATTTGCCCCTAGCTGGTTCATGGTTATATCCAACACACTCATGGAAACTCCCTGTCTGTCGAGCTTAGCAATGGAGGAAATATAATTTTTAGTTTACTGTGAGGTGCCTCCTACATCCTCCTTTCTGTTAACGAATAAAATTTTCAGTCCGTGATCCATTAGTTAGGCAGCATTTTGACGATTCGCCAGCAAGTTCTAATTAAACAAAGAATCAACTTGCTATAGAATTTGCTGTTCTTTATACTATAAATTTGAATAGGTTTAGTTAGCATGTTTGGGCTTCTAAAAGCTCACTTACCTTTCAGTTTTTTTGCTTGTGTTTTCACTGATCTGTGGACACACTCGATGCTGTTTATACCCAAGCGGATGATATATTCATATCCGTGCCAAAAAAAAAAAAAAAAAAATGTATTAAAGAAGTAAATTTATGGACAGCTCTTCGGTGCCAAGGAATATCCATGACTGACCAAGATGTCGTTTCTCATTACTATTTTCCATAAATGTCTTGTACTGTTAGCTTTGAGAATTTAAGGGTTCATCAACACATCAACCGTATTTAACGAATTCTTTTTTTTTTTACTGTCTGTCAATGTATTGGTTTTGTAGCTGTTCTATGATAAGAACGCATGCTGACTGTCTTCTTTGACTGCTTAGAAACCGCTATTCCAAGACTGGAATTTTTAGTTCTTACAATTAAGAAAATGCTTTAACTTATGGGCTCGAAGAAATAAAATTTGATAAAGTTTGCTTTTTTTAACTGAACAAAATAAATTTCCTTTCCTGGTATATCGTGATAAGAAGCAAGCTAGTGGCAATTTTAAGAGAAATACAATGTAATTAAACTATAAGTAGAAATATTTCAAAAGAACCGTTTTCCATTGATAGTTTCATTGTACTATTGTCTGAGTTTGACATTGAGCGCCCGTAGAGGCCGGGCGAAGATAAACGGGAGGCGGGTGGGGTGGGGTGGGGTGGGTTGGGAACTGGCAGATGAGCTTTCCTGAAACACATATGGGTACCCGGATATTGGGCATGCGTAATGGCACTAAACTGCTCTCGACATTGTTCATAAACCATGTCTTTGATCCTTGTGGCGTCGTTCCCCGTTTTCGTATGATTTTCTGTGTTTTGGAGAGTGTTGAAAGGGATTACCCCCACGGGACTCGCATATAAAAGAACGGGGGAACCACGTCCTTTTTATAAGGGAGTCCCCCAGGGATTTTCGTCAATTTTTCGCGATCGCGTTGTTTTTCAACGAGTAAAAAGTATAGTAAATTTAAGTAAATACCAGCCGGACCGGACTCCAGAATAACGTATTGTGTTTAATCCTTTATCCATAACTTTTCGTCGGGATAGCATCTGGTATCTCTTGATTTCCACTGCTCACAAACATTCCCATGCAACGGCAGCGTTGAAGGCGGAATGCGCTAACGCTTATAATTTTGTCGCCCAAGGTCTCCGATACGCAAAACTTAGTCTGTCCACAGAGGTTCTCACTTTTTTGCCAAGAGTTATTTTTTTTCGAACGCGCGAGATTTACGCGCGAGAAAATTAAACTCTACAGTATTTTGATCTTTCCCCAGTCCTACCCTGTTGCGTTTTAGCGCGTGTATCCCACGCGCCGGGTTAATATTTTACTAAGCTTGCGATCTCGACGAACTCAAGACAAAACAGAGGGCCCGTTGACAGGCTATGAACATCTTTCCTGAATAATTAACAGTCATTCGAAGAACAGACGATCTCTTACACTTTTTCATTTTGGTAACAAGGCTTGGTCTTGTGTACAGCTGTACCATTCTACTTCCTGTTGGCTATGACCACTTGCAGTCTAGTCATACGTAACTTCCCTGTCTTGGAGCACCATCCATGGGTAAGGATTGACAGTTGTAAGCTACTCGGCGTGATGGGCATGAGTGAGTGAGTAAGTGAGACAATTGTTATCCCAACGTCACGCAAGTTCAAATTTAATTTTGTTTAGCTCATGCTTCTCCAAGCTTTTGACAGTTGTTCCCTTTCTCCAGTGCACGATACCGTGCCAGGTGGTCGCCTAAAGTGTGATTCATAAACGCTGAATAGTTCGAAGGATTGTAGGGCGTGTATCTTCGTCATATCAAGATCCTCTTCAAAACAATGCTTCAAAACGGCATTTTCTTAGCCCCCCCCCCCCACAAAAAAAGAAAAGAAAAAACATAAAAAAATAAAAAAATAAAAAAAAAACCATTTTACAGCCCCCCCCCCCACCCCCTCCAGTGTTCATGATCAGTGCGTGTATTGTCATGTGGAATTAAGAAACAAAACTCAGATATATTAAAAAAACACCACTATATATTTGAAATTAATACGTAAATACGTTTTCGATATTGAATAACCTAAAGCGTTTTAGTATAAATCTACTAGCGTTCTATCACGACTGCCGTTCTCTGATTGGCTACGCTACTCACTTTCTATTCTGTGATAGATAGTGAGTAGAGTAGCAAGGTGCCCTTGTAAACAAAATGACTGCCGCTTCTTGGCGTTTTCGAAGTGTCTGCGAAGAGGATTTAGATATAGTTTTGAACGAATAGTAGATTTATACTAAAACAATTAGATTATTCGCTCTCGATTTCTATGCGTGATAGTTGACGAGGGCGCAGTATTCGCCCCCGTCACCTTTCGCGATAGAAATCTCGAGCTCATAATCTAATTGTCTAATATAGTAAAGCGCCAGTTGTTTTGGAACATACAAAACTATCTTCCTGAGCAGTCAGAGAATCACAGTGAGACAAAACCAAACTGAATTTTCTACTCACTTATGAAGGTTCGGGTGGGGAGAAAGAAAAGCATATTATTTGTTGTGTCGATTCTTTGGAGCTTAGTAGAGAGCTTAAGCAGTGACAACGGCGACTCCGAGGACAAATTCAAGTTAAAAATAAAGTTATATTTTACCTTCAAATTTCACAATTGTCTAGATCTGTCCAGTGCGCCTACTGGTTTCAAAGGTTGCTCAAGTTAAATAGGTAACGCCAGCGTTCAATTCCAAATAAAATACGAAAAATTATCCGCCGTCGTTCGCGTTCTCCAAAATACGCAGAACTTAGTCATTTCACGTTGTTGTTTTGCAAAGGACGGCAAAGAAATGTACAAAGATTAACAACGCACGTGCACAGCTGTTGTTCTACTCACTAAATCTTTTGTTTGGTGACGTTCTCCGGTTGACGTTGCCGTCGTGGTTTGCTTAAGCTCTCTAAGTTTTGTTTTTAACGAAACTGCGGCGGACAATGCCAAGTTTCGCTGCTGCTTTCAAGGTTGATTAAACTGGATCAAAATGGCCGATTCAAAGGGTACCATGCCACTAAGTATTTTGCATACGACAAGCTTTCGAAAAGACTCCTACACGACTTGTTTCGTGTAAATCAAATCTAAATGCTTAACACTGCGTGTAATTACAACTCGACAGTCAAGTTACATATGGAGGTTACGTGAAAATCAAATTTTCCCCGTTCAAGCTGGTTGCAAAGCGAGTTACTTCATGTCCTCAAAGGAGAACATCGGAGTTTTCTGGGATTTGGACTGAAAGTGTCCATTTTAAAGAACCCAGTTTCAAGCAGAGTTAGCCGTTTGGTGTGGTTTCGAGACTGGAATATGTAGCTTTTATCTTGGATAAACAGAGGATTAATTCATGAATTATGTTAGAGAGTTAATCTCCCATATAGGCCTTATTCCTAAGGTAACCTTTTAGATCACTCCCGCTTTCAGAAAGCCCAGGAATACCTAGAAATAGACGATCATGTGAAACAAAGTTTGCTCATCCGGACAGTCCAGGCAGCTAATCCACGCAACGCGCGTGTAACATTATCCGCGGGAGAACTACATGCACTACATGTAAGAATAATTTGAGTGGGATTTAATTTGAACGAAGTACGTCACGGTTTGGCATCTTGAAAAGTTTAGCCTTAATTTTTGAAGTTCGTCGTTTGTAATCCGTGTTAATCTTCTCGATCCTTTAATAATCACCCTTGATCCTTTATGGTTCATTATTACCTGCTTAGTGTTTTTCTGTCTTGATAAAGTACTATTTTCAGGTTTCCTTAAAGGTAATTTTGTACATGATCAAAATAACTCAAAATGCCGTGACTGTCCTATATAAGGGATTAACTCTTATCTTCTTTCCTCTCTTGTTCGGATTTATCCTTCTGTGCTTGTGTCATTAAGCGAACGGTAAAACATGATAATTGACTTAGTAATAAACATATTTATATCTTCAGATGCATCTTAATATTATGCTTTAAAGTCAATGTAGTTAAAACGTCTTGATCCTTACAGTCATTCACGTTTTCAAAAACCAACAAGGACGAAAAGTAAAGCTATTATTAATGTACCAGCGGTGTTCAAAAACCAAGCATGCGCCGCTCCCTTAATTGGTTGGGTTGTTGGGCTATCAGTGTCCGGCAAAGTCGTTGGAATCACGCATGGGTCATACACAGGGCCGGGATTCTCAGGCCAACCTATTGTGTAATTCAAGGCGCATCTTTGGGCTCTTAGCCACAGGTACAGGGGCCAAAAGTACTCTTTCATGGGACCAACATCCATGGTCCTCCGGTTGGTGAGCTTTTCTAGGGCGTCGGGCCACGGCTTGCTCTTGCCTAGCTCGAGCATCTCGCTGGATGAATAAAAATACGAAGAAAATGAAACTGAATGAAATAAATGCAATAAGAATAATGATAATAGAAACTGCTTTGATTTCATTTTTGTTCCCAGACCTACTCGTCTTGACTAAAACCAACGAGGGCTCTGGAAACGAGAATGTCTTCGCCATTGTTCGACTCAACCCCAGTCCATACCTGATTTTTCTGCCCGCTTCGGTCGACTTGTAGATAGAGCACTGGTGAAGAGGGCCCTCAAAGCCCGCTAACTTACAGGCAGCCTTGTGGAACTGAAACTGTAGCACGTGACTGACAAAGTACCTGGGAAAAAATGCGACAAATATTTCTTAGTAAACACAGTTTGTCCAGTGACCGAGAATAATTACGTGTTGTTGATTTGGTTTGGCATAGAGGCTTGTTTTCTGTCATTAACAGGGAAACTGTTGGTTTTAATCGTCAAATTTTCCGCACGCCTAAAATGTCAAGCTGCGAAACTCATAAACATTAGAGGTTCGTAACATGTGCTGATGTTTGAATACCGGTATTCAATCCTGGCAGGAGCCACTCCTGATCCTAGACGATGCCAGAGGATTTAGGGAGGTGAGGGAACCTTTCAGTAGGCTAGGGTTCGGATCGAACGGTCTGGGTTTGAGCCCGAGCTAGGGCTCGTCACTGAGTTGTATTCTTGGGCGAGAAAGGGTAAGGCACTTTTATAGGGGATGATATAACATGTATAAGGGAAAGATTTCAATAGACCATATATTCGTATTCTCGGTACGGGACTGGAACTAGCTTGCAATGGCATGGAGGATATCCTTGAAAACAGATTGATGCAGGAGCCATGATCGGGTCCCCGATTATATCTCCTGATTGATGTCATTTACACTCGGAAGGACTAGCGTATCTTGCCTATTATCATCAGCGGTAGAGTAAGGAACAACTACATACCTTATGTACGGCACATCGTTTGGTATATGAAACTTGGCCCCAGGATCAAAATCGTTCTCGGACCTCACGACAGGCGGTTTGATTCCCTGGTATCTTGTTCTCAGTCTCCACCATTCAGTGTTATACTCGCTCGGTTTGATTTTTCCGTCAAACACGCTCCACCGCCATTGGTCAATCAAGTACCCAAACGGAAGAAACGCAACCTTTTCTAGCGCCATCTTCATCAGGGAGTTAAGGTCCGCCTCTGTGGAAATCAAGCAATTGTACAATGTATCATTATTGACGGGGCACCGCAATGTTAGGTGTATACGAGAGACACAATTATTATTACCCCGAAAAAGTGATAAGGGAGGATCAGGTAAGGCTGTTTCGATAAAAAAAACAAAAACAAAAACAAACAAAAAAATAGTGATTTATTGATTAGTAATTGTATTTGTATTCGCTTTAGTTAAGGTGATTCTCTAGTTTGAGGATAAGGAGATATTAAAAACGTAATAAAAAGAGGGGGTCACTGTGCTCGTGAGAAAAGGAGCATTTATTTCGCGATCGAGCTTAGTTCGAGGGAAATCTCTTACGTTTTGTATGCGCACGCGCTCATGTGCGCGCGCTAATGACGCGAAAATCGTGCGCAGTAGGAATGCGCAATGCAATACTACGGAATCACCTTAATTAGTATCACCCAACTAGTCGACTAATGCAAATCCTGCATTTTAATTGGCTACGCTACTAGAGGACTATTAGCAATAGTCCTTGAGTAGCGAAATTGGCGTAATCGAGCGTGACGCTTTCTTTCGGTTTATTCCCAAATAAATATTCCTTCAACTTGCATTTGCTAACTTTATTATTGCCTTGTCTGTCCGACTAGTCGGGTGATACTAAAACAATTAGACCCTTCGCCCTCAAGGGCGACGGGTCAATAGCCCATTCGGCTTCGCCTCATGGGCTATTGACCCGTAGCCCTTGCGGGCGAAGGGTCTAATTGTTAATTAGTCTATCGTATTGACACTGATTGACGCTGCACACGCAAGTGATGCGAACAAGGACTTGATTTCGTCGGAGACAGTAAAAGCATAAAAAAAAACAAACAAAACAAAACAAACAAAAACAAAAAAAACTGAACAAAACTGATTGGCCACGAAAATTGATCCATACTGCGCGTCGTTGGTCTCTGTTTCTGTTTGTGTGAAGCCTTGGAAGCGACTGGCTCATAGCTGCCGGAGCTTATCCAAGTTTCTCTAACATGAAGCAGCTAGGAGTATCTTTACCCCCCCTGGACGGGATGCTAGTCAATCGCAGGTCACTCCCCCGCAATTTGTTAGGTTTACCCATTTATACACCTGGGCAGAGAGAGGCACTGTGTCTTGCCCAAGAACACAACACAGTGTCCCCGGCCAGGGCTCGAACCCGGACCGCTCGATCCGGGGACGAGCGCACTAACTATATATGAGGCCACCGCGCCGTGTTTCTGTTTAGTTGCTGTTTTATTGATACAGTTTGATCGTGTTACGTATTTACATGCTACAATAAGCACTTCTTAAAGCCGTTCAAATGTTGCACCCCCTAAAAAAATACAAGTGTCGTATTACACCCCTACCTCCCCATAACGGCTACGTCTCGATAACGGCCACTTCCTTCTGTCCGCGAGGTGGCCGTTGTGGAGAGCCTCGACTGTACTTTCGTCAGATGTTGTTTGAACGATTGATAAGCTCACCTTCATCTTCGACATAATTATTCAACAGCCCAATCTTAACAAGATGCTGAGGTGTGGAGACAGACAGAGACAGGGTATCACCCACAGCTTCATGGAATCCTGGGTTGGCGCTATCGCGAAAGATGTATGGCTGGTCCCAGTAGAACAGGTAGTAGTAAATGTGACCCATCTCGTGGTGTGTCGTGACAAACCAGTATTCCGTGACTTCCGTGCACTGTCTGATCCTGGAAGCAAAGTTTTGTAATAATTATTTTTCCGATGTAGAAAATTACTTTTAGAATCTGAATACAGTTTTCTAAAGCGGAAAAGAAAGAACAAGTGGTAAATCGAAAAACAAGGATGGTACCCAGGTCCCCTGAGGTTTTTCTCCGCCGTCCATTTCTGGCCCTCTTTCTGTCACGCAAAGCTACTCCTGAGCGCGTAGCAGGCCGCGGCCGCGCGAACAGGAAGTAGTCTCTGGACTTTCCAGCTCGCTGGTCGCCAATACAGTAAAATTAAAAACCACGAGTAAGAAACTGCATTTTCCCAAGTAAGACTAAACAGGTTCTTACATAAATGGTATCTAACAAAAACATTTAGTCTACTTAGGTTCTTAAATGGGTTCTTATTTTCTTAGGAAAATAATTTCAGCATGTTCAGTTAAGCTCTCAAATTTAGTGGTTTTCAGCCTATACCTTACATAAAATTAGCATAAAAAGTATTTATTTTTATGCAAAAATGACTTTTATTGAAAAAAGAAGTGCTTACCACATAAATGGTCAAGTGGAAGTCTTACATTGTACATAACATTATATGCTTTCTCAGCATTAACAGCGTATGGTCCCAAACTTTTAACACAACTTAATGGGGTTAACCCAACTTAATGGATCAGCACTGGAGTGATCACTACAGTACTCGTTATATATACCTAACTTTTATATTTAATTATGTGATTTTGGCAATACTGTATTGTAATTCCGTTTGGGTACAGAACATTGGCATTCAATTAAAAATCTGAATGAATATATGAAGGTACCTGTTTTTCCATAAACAATGGCAAAATGCTATTTGTCCAATTTAGTGAATTTTTTATCTGTGATTCAGAAAATAAGAACCTGTTTGAAATTTCAGGCTCAACAGGTTCTTGTAGAGAGGGGGTCTAACTGACAAATTTTAGCCTAGCATGCAGGTTCTTAAAATCTAGGTTCTTACCCGCCCGTTTTCACTTTAGTCAGTTTTGAAGACTGATCGCGGTGCTATAAATATTTGGAGCGGTAATGGATATGTAGATATTTAGAAAATAGCCCATACCCGCGCCCTAATCGTGATCTGTCTGTGAAGACGATTTAGATAAAATTTTGAACGACTAGGGGATTTATGCTAAAACACTTAGATTATTGGATCTCGATTTCTACGCGTGATAGCTGACTCGAGCTGCGCCCTGGTCAACTATCGCGCGATAGTCTAATTGTAAAATAGAAACACTCGTGGAAGTTTGGGGGAACTCGAAAAAGCTGTGAAAACACTCGCCTGTCAGCCCGTGTTCACACAGCATTTCTCGTTCTCCTAAACTTCCGCTCGTTTTCTATTAAACAGTTAGATTACGAGCTCGAGATTTCTATCGCTATTCCGAGTCAACTATATCACGCATAGAAATCGAGAGCGAATAATCTAATTGTTATATTATAAATCTACTAGTCGTTCAAAACTCTATCTAAATCCTCTTCACAGACACCTGGAAAACGTGAAGAAGCGGCCGTCGTTTTTTAACAAAGGCACACTGCTACGCTACTCGCTATCTACCGTGAAACCTGAATTAAGCGGACCCCATATTAAGCGGACACCCTCTATTAAGCGGACAGCAGCTTGAGTCTCTAAATTTTCTTCCCACATTTACTGCAAAAATAAACCTGCATTCAGCAGACACCTCTGTTAAGTGGACGCGGACACCAATATTAAGCCGTTTTGTTGCACAAAACCTGCAATAAGCGGACACTTCAAGGGCCTTTAACTTCTAAAAGTTCAGTACAGGCACCTTTGACGTTGTTCAGCGATGTCATTTTAAAGCTAATTAGATGATTCCAGATTGATGCATTGACTGACTGGACATTGTGCTACAAGCAGTCTTTGATCTTACACTGTGTTACAAAAGGGTTAACGGTTAACTGTTATTGCTGAACCTGTCTAGAACGGCCACTAGTGAGGGTCCCAAGGATGTCCGCTTAATACAGGTTTCTGTACGGGGCCGCAAATGATCCCAGGACCGAAAATGATCCCGGACCGCAAATGATCTCCAAATTGAACCGCAAATGATCCCGGACCGGAAATGATCCCCATATTGGACCGCAAATGATCCCGATCAAAAAATAAGGAATGGGATGGATTGGCTATCTTTAAAACGGGGAACGGGGAATCGGAGAATCGGGGAATCGGAGAATCGGGGAATCGGGGAATCGGGGAATCGGGGAATCGGAGAATCGGGGAATCGGAGAATCGGGGAATCGGGGAATCGGAGAATCGGAGAATCGGAGAATCGGAGAATCGGAGAATCGGGGAATCGGGGAATCGGAGAATCGGGGAATCGGGGAATCGGGGAATCGGAGAATCGGGGAATCGGGGAATCGGGGAATCGGAGAATCGGGGAATCGGAGAATCGGGGAATCGGGGAATCGGAGAATCGGGGAATCGGAGAATCGGGGAATCGGGGAAACGGGGAAACGGGGAATCGGAGAATCGGGGAATCGGGGAATCGGAGAATCGGGGAATCGGGGAATCGGAGAATCGGGGAATCGGGGAATCGGGGAAACGGGGAATCGGGGAAACGGGGAATCGGGGAAACGGGGAAACGGGGAATCGGGGAATCGGGGAATCGGGGAATCGGGGAATCGGGGAATCGGGGAATCGGGGAATCGGGGAATCTGGGAATCGGAGAATCGGGGAATCGGGGAATCGGGGAATCGGGGAATCGGGGAATCGGAGAATCGGAGAATCGGGGAATCGGGGAATCGGGGAATCGGGGAATCTTTAAAATGGGGAATCTTTAAAAGCGGGAATCTTCAAATGGGGAATCTTTAAAAGCGGGAATCTTTAAAAGCGGGAATCTTTAAAAGCGGGAATCTTTGAAAGCGGGAATCTTCAAAACGGGGAATCTTTAAGAGCGGGAATCTTTAAAATGGGGAATCTTTAAAGTGGGGAATATTTAATAGCGTTATTCTTTACTGAAAAGTGAACGAGAATCTCTCACTTTCCCACCGGAAGCTATTTATTCTGTCACATGTATCAACTCAACAGGTACAGAGACAGTTGTGGAATTTATTCATTGTAATTTTATTGCACGCTATTAAAGCACATCGGTTTAGCGGGATAGTGGAGCGGTTCAAATCTCGATTCTCACTCTTTGAGATCCGCTAGACCGACCAAAGAATCGAACCGCCTGGATTTATCTTAACTTCGGACTGATTATCAGTACTAAACAAACAAGCATTTATATAAGCACTTTTCCTAGTGCTCTAACTTCTAAAAAGGCTCAAAATCATGAGATAAGTATATATTTTTCAACAAACTCGATCGTAGCCTTGTGTCATGCAACCTCCATAACCCTGAAATTCAAAATGCTCTGATTTCCAAACGAAGTACGCTAATTGTAAACAGATATAAATATACCCCCTGTTATGCCTGATTTCCCAGGAATTAAAGCCAAAATACGACCAAGGAAAAATTACAAAATAAATTTGTTTAAATTTCCAGGACTACACACTAGGTGTTTTACAGAGTGAGGAAGCGTTGTAGGCTTGTGGGTCTACTCAGGTGACAGCGCCTTCCTTAATAGTTGCTTCATGGTTAGAGTTTAGTTTAAAATTTCAGACGATTGGCGTTAATGGCTGATAAAATGTGATTTAACTATAACACCGAAATATCGATGTTTAACAAAGGAGGAGGATATGTAGCGTATGTTGCACTGATCATAATTTTACTGAGAACTGCAAAGAAATGCAAGCCAAGTCGTGTTTTGATGATTGAGTGGTGGTATTCATAACATAGTAGTTAGCAACAAAATTTAGTCGAAAGTATGAAAAGAAAAAGCAAGTTCTTAGCCATTATAATTATAAGATGGCTTTAATAAAAACATCGGTATTCACGTACGCCAATTCTCTATCCACACCATCCCACCATCCATGCCATTCCTTATTTGTTAGTCGGGATCATTTGCGGTACCTATCGGGGATCATTTGCGGTCCGGGATCATTTGCGGTCCAATTTGGGGATCATTTGCGGTCCGGGATCATTTGAGATCCTGGGATCATTTGCGGACCCGTACAGTCACTGTATCACAGAATAGATAGTGAGTAGCGTAGCCAATCAGAGAACAGTATTCGTGATAGAAAGCTAGTAAATTTACACTAATCACGGCACATGTTTCCTATTTCAGAAATATCTTACATATTTTATTTCCCAAGGGTGAACAACTCCGAACACATTGTTCGCGCGAGAAGCACGTAAGGACATAAACCTTTTTGGCGACTTTTAAACTTTGTGTTTGGGGGTGTTTGGGAGAGGCAGACGATAATCCGTGGACACTTTACCATGCCATGGAATTAAGTGTCTACTTGCAACAGAAAAACAAACAAAACAAAAATCGAAAGCGTGTTGGGAATGTCGCCATCACAGCCGGTCATGGCTTCTTTGTGGGAGATGTAACGTCAGAAATGCGAATTCCAACACTCAAAAACAATGTTATCTTAGGAAGATGATTTGCAACTGTGTTTGTTCTTTCTAAAAATAGAACAAGTTACTCAATCATTCGAGTGCCGAATGCAGCCCAGATGTGGAAATTCCCCAAAACATTCTACAAATAACTTCTCCAAGTTTTCATCCTTACACGAGAACTGAAGTAGCGCCATAAATGGTTTACAGAGCTTTACACTGAAACGGTTTTCACAGTCATGCGTGCGATTAGTTTAATAAACACAATGATTCTCGTTAGATCTGACAATAGATAATCCTTTTTATCTCTCTTAATCCAGCTGCCCGATTCCAGAAGATATGCTTTGTTTTTGGTTTCAATTTATGCACTCTGACCGTATTCTATCACCGCCAATTATTGCTAACCTCAGATACATACACGATGAGTTGAGCGATCAATTAAAAGTTTTAGAAGGCAAAAAAAAAAAAAAAACTTTCAAGAGCACGAGAATGTAATATTTAGGATAAATCATATTGCAAAATTCCAAGAGGAGGAGAAAAACGAGACTAGAACATTTGATATCGGCAGCCGGTCTTGATTACAGGAAACGGCACTTTTTCACACCACAGAACGAGACTTTGTTGCGTAATTTCTAATAAGACAAACAACAACTGAACGATCTTATCCTAAAAAAATATTCTTTACATACTCGACAACGTTAGAACTGCCGTTTCTACTGTAATGATTCTGTCGATGTCAAGTGTCGACTGACAACCGATAACCGCGTGTTGGACGCGGGAGCCCCGAGGCCGTCACGCAATTTATAATACACATGTTCACAAATTTGTAATATTCTTTTGCTTACCTCACGTCCTTTTTTCCATCTTTAGTCTTCACATACATGTCCCAGGCAGAGGCATGGCACTCGACATCTATTCCTTCGGGTTTTCTGATCAGAGATCTCTCCACGAATTTCTCAGGAAGTTTCTCCATCCCGAGGGACACAAAAAACGATTCAGTAATTCGAAAGATTTCTTCGATCGTATAGTTTTTGTCTTGCATGGCTTTAGTCACATCAAGACTTGAATTAACGCTGTATGGCTCGACTAAGGGGTAAATTTCCCCCCAAGATTGAGACCACATATTGCCGAGCAAATGTGCCGGCATCGCATCTTCTTCTCTTACTTGAGGGTATTCTTTGGCAAGTTTGTGCCGAACATATGCGTGTAATTCTTTATAAAATGGCTCTAGATCTCTCCAGAGGTTTTCTACGAGTTCTGGAAGGTTATCAACCTCATACCATGACCGCCAATAAGCGCCGTAGTCAGAGTAACCGTTATCTCGGGCTCCCTCATTCGACGATTTCACGTATTGTTCATAGAGCGGGCGAATTTTCGGACCCACCGCGTCACGCCATTCTTGCCACGCCATTTTCAACTCGGCAAACTTCCGTGAGGAAGCCATGATGTCAGTTAAATCTGGAGACAACGATAAGTTTTTTCCTGTTGCTTGGTCATAAACTTCAGTTGAACTGTAAATTTTCTGCATCTGAATCTTTAAGCTGGCTAGTTCTTCCCGTTTTTGCACATCCTTCAGCGTCGAAGACTCGCGAATGAGCTTGATTTGTCGCTGAAATTCTTCAGGCAAATCTTCCACGTTGCCCAGTTGGGAAGCATTCTTCTTAGCTTCTTCGAAAAATGTGTCAAAAGCTAAGCTGGCTGCTTTGGTGGCCGCTGCTGCTTCGCTGGACGAAAGATTGGTGGAATATTTCCAACTCGCGACCTCGTTTGCGTTCGCTTCTAAAGGTGCTCGGCGATTGAATTCGGTCAAAAATTCTTCGGCTTTGCTGTTCGACTCCGCCAAAACGATTTGCGTCAGGGCAATCAAACCAGCAAGGGCTACACGGAACATCGTACGGTAAACAGAAGATGCTAGGCTAAAAGCAGCTAAGACACACCACGTTGTAGATATGTAAACTGAGTTATGTTCTCATAAGCCGCGGCCTATGACGTTTCACTGATGAGTGAAATTGAGAACTTTGGCTATTTGACACCATATCAAATGTTGACTTTGGAAACAAACACGGGTTCTCACATATGTCATATATTTCTGCCGGCGTTTTAAAACAAAATATCCGTCCCAAGTGTGACATTTTACCGTGAAACCTGCGATAAGGCTTTCTTTTTTTCTTTGGCATGGCGAACGGGGGAAGGGAGAAAAAAAGAGTGTGGCAAGAAATTTTAGTGGGAGTTAAATTTTGAGCATCGGCTATCTTTGCACGAGGCTCATTTTTGCGATTGTAAATTCTGTTTTTTCTTGCTGGATATTAATTTTTTGCGATTTTCAGGAAGTTGCGTTTAATTGAAAGTACAACATTTTTATTTCTGTGAACGGAATATTTCGTAAAACATTTTAAAATAAACAGTAGCGATATTAAAAAGGCGTTTCGGCGACGACAACAGTAGACCACTAATCTTCATGAGCAATTTACAATCGTGTAAAGTAAGAAGTTTGAGTGCTTTTATATTTACGAGATGCTCTTATTAGCTTAACAAACTCAAAAGGAGTTCATATAAGCGAAACTGTTCACTTAGTTAAGTACATTATTTTGATTCTTACACCCCATTTTATCCTAATGTAATTTCACACTTTCATTTTATCTGGTACTACTATGCATTTGATAATGGTGACACGTCATGTTTTAATATCGCTACTGTTTATTTGAAAAAAAAAATCGTTTTCTTTTTATTAAACTGCATGCAATTGGCAAGTGAAACAACGTTCAGGTCTGAAATCACTCTAGGTCACTGATACATCTTGCATTAGTGTGAGTTACCTGTGATAGGTCGGCCATAAATAAGGTACAGCTTGATACATTGTACCTTTATCGTTTTATTTCTGAACGTTTCCAATTTCATCGTTCTGTCTCTGAACGAAAGAGACATGTTAAATCAATTTCACCAACAAGATTCTACATGTGGTTTCTGTATGTGTAATTTTGCCAGAGGAGTAAATTTTTAGCGTTTTTTTTTTTTTTTTTTTTTTTTTGCGGGAGCTTTTTTTTTTCGCGGATCGTTAAATAAAAAACCGCAAAAAACCCAGAAAAATTTCGTGCCTCACGGTAGTTGAGTTCTTTATCAGGTGGATCAGGGTGGTTCTACGCTGGGTACGAGAGGTTTTCTTTCGCGCGCGGTGGACGAAAATACTTCGCTTCGCTTCGGCGGCGCGGGTCACGATAGAGACATGACCGGACCGACACCGAAAACCGCGCAAGAAATACGTTTGGCACCAAGGGTACTCAGGTTACGCAACAGCCGAAATTAGAATATCTTCGAAAAAAAATAAATTCGGAGTATGAATAGAGATGAACCTACCTTGCTTGAGGTGTGTTTCCTTGCTTCTCGAGCGGTTTCTACGCCGATTTATGGCAATTTCATTTGAGATGTTCTCTGAGTACTCTCAGTATATCCTTTCCTTGGGGGGGGGGGGGGGGTGGTTAACGCCCAGAAAAATTAGGTAGGGATCTGCGGCCCGCTTCCCAAAACCCTTACCCTATCTATGACCAAAATCTGCGACATTCCCGACCTGACCGAAAATTCGAAATCCTATTTACGACCTAACCCTTAAATCAAAACCCTGTTTCAGACCCGCGTTATAATTAGTTCCCTGGTTCAGCCCAATGTTAAATTACCGTACATCATTTGTGAGGGGCTTTTGTTGATTTTGTTTTCGATAATGATGGAAAAGTGACTTCTTCTTAAAAACATACCCATATCAAGGCTAGAGTGCAAGCATCATACCCCATTAATGAACAAAACAGCTGAAAAACCATACCCTTTGGGGCCGCACATACCTATATAGCCCATATAAGAGAGTACCCCCCCCCGGATCCTTTCCCAAAGAAGAATAAACAGCACCCGTGAAAGAGACTATGTCCTGACCCGCTCTTCAAACTATGTAGCTTGTCGTGCAGACGACTACTACAGTGAGTGTTATTTCAAATAAGCTATCGTAGTTTCGTTAAGCAGCCATATCTCATTTTGATTTTAGGCCAAAATGGTCAATTCTCACGGAGTGGGGGGAGGGGGAAAGGCGGAAATTAGTGACAGGGCCCGGACAGGTGAGACTGCTAGATTCAAACCAGGCATAATAAGAAGTCCCATTTTTCTCGGCAGTGAATAAACTAAGAAACTAGCTATGGATGGATGTTGCATATACACGGGCTTTGGACCACCCATGATCCACTTGATAAAGACCTTAATTGCCGTACGCTTTTGGCACCAAATTTTTGTGGGTTTTGCGGGTTTTTTGTTTTTACAGAAAAAAATTTTTCTATTGTAACAGCGAATCCCGTTTAATAGGATCTCAAGCTTTCGTTCATGTTTTGCAAGCGGCAAATTGAATCCGCGAGTTACTAAGCCGGCTTCCCATGGCATGAAACCAAACCATTGCTGAAGGACGCGAAAAGCCGGGGTAGCCTATAGCTACGAGTAGGGCCTCTTTCGCTTAGTCCGTCGTACGTACATGATGCAAAAGAAAATTGCGAAAAAAGAAATAACCGCGCAAAATCCTGGGGATTTCAGGCGGCCATTTTTTCCTCGCGGTTTTCTTTCGCGTCACAACGGCACGAGGGACAATTATACAGCGAAAGAGGGCGTATTCATGAAGGAGATGGGAAAGGGAGAGAGAGACGTTTTTCTTATTCCCCACCGCCTTCCATTTTACTCCACCTACCACACAGGCTCAGCACAGTGCGACATAAAACAATTTACGGATTGAAAAGTTTTTCTCGGATTTGCCAAGGATTAAAGATGAAGCTTATCGAGGTGATAAGCTTCTGATTAAACTTATCGCTTTAAAAAAAAAATGGGGGGATTTGGGGACAATAGAAAGAGATTTGCCAAAGCGTCGCTGAAAGTGCATGGAGTTCTGCTGCAAAGACCACCCAAAATAAACAGAGAGCTTTTGAAGACAGAGATTCCGGTAGCCCTGACTTCCAGTTGCCACAGAATTCCCCGTCTTTTCCCCGATAAAAATAAAATTTCCCTGACCACTCACAAGTACAAAATGTAAGAAATAGAAGCGGCTTCTAGCCTCCCTTTTCACCCATTCATTCAAGACTGATTTTTCCTTCTTCATTAAGGAAAGCCACCGTTGAAGTCACATTGACCCCAAATGTTTCTTCCCGCCATCAATGGTCAGATCAAAGCAGCCGTGTCAAATTATCTCCAAGTTCCCTGACCGAAAGTAAAATTCCCTGACTTTCCCTGACCTTGACGAGTTTTTTCCTAGACCATTTCCTGACCAGTGCCCCCCCCCTGCATGACACTTAAATGGTCATATGCACGAGATGCGAAGTAGCTAAGCCTGTGGCGGATCTAGGGGAGGGGCCCGGGAGGCCCGCCCCCCTTTACTTTGGGTAAAAAGAAAACAAAAGAAATCACAGAAGCAAGAAAAGCCGGCAGGGCAAGCAAAACAAAACCGCTCCCCACCCCCGCCCCGTAGCTCAAGGTCTGGATCCGCCACTGCAAGCTAACATTTTCCCTAGAGGAGCTCAATCACAGCATTTCAAGCTGTTTAAGCCACGCACAAAATTACTTTTTAATTGAAGGAAAGCTGAAAATAGGACTTTCCTAAGACAGAAAAACACCAGAGATAATAATAAACCACAAAGGAACAAGAAGATTAACATGGATTACAAACGACGAGCTTAAGTTTAGGCTAAACTTTCCAAGACACGCAAACCGTGACATAGCTCCTTTTTAAATATTATTGCCATTTTTTGGCAAGACTGGACACCCTAAAATACCACGGTACTTAGCAGAACTTTGCTTACACAAGGACTATTTTTAGCGCCATTTTCGTGAAAACATTACAAAACAACAACTAACCAAGGTTGCTAAAACTATTGGGTATTTTATTAACAAGCTATTTAATTACTCCGATTAGGCGAAGCAAAAAAAGGTCAAAATATACACAAAGCTATAAGAACATAAAATACACCGGGTCACTGGTCAAATGACTTTACTCGATGAGTCCTAGACAACCTGAAAATACCTTTGTACAAAAAGGAGGTCCTTTGGTAGAACTGAGGGCGCTAACTACAGCGCTGAGCGGTTTACAGTCAAAACAACATGTAAACGAGGCGGTTGAGTCATGCCGGTGACCCAATGCCTCGTTTGCATGTCTTTCTTGCACAACTGAACGCTTGACTATGACTGCAGGCTCAATTGAAGGGCAACGGTCGTATTGCACTCGCGTTTGTGACAGAAAGTGAGCTTTTCACATCCGGTATCGTCCCGGAACGACAGAAGTCACGATAATAGTAGGGAAGACTTTTTTCCGCCGTCGCCAACGTGGAGAGTGTTGGTTGCCAACCACATGGCTATTCTCTAAAGATTATTGTCATTAACACCTTGCGTTACCTGTACCAATAACACCAAAACAACATACACCCTCTCTGAAAGGTCACGCGTCACAAAACTACACTTGGCCGTTACCACTTGTTCAGCGTTACAGTTTCTTTGTTTACAGAATGCTAAATGGGACACACACAGGCTCCTGCCAAGTTAGAGGCAAATGTTTTAGGGTGTCATTCGGTTTTGCTTACTGTGTTTGGCAAAATAAAGCTGTCTCAGTAGATCAGGCTGACGAACTTTGAGAAAGAAAACACTCTTTCTGTAAGCAAGACAAATTAAGTTTCAAAACAGTTCACATGCAAACTAAAGAAGTGTGTGTTACACCAAACACGTCAAGCTTAACATAGTTTGTCCTTTGCAAGCTGTAAGGATAAGCCTCCGCAGACCCGTTTTCATGTACAATAACACTAGACGCGCGAGACGCGCGAGACGCGAAGCGCTAACACGCGCGTGCAAACGCGTGACCTCTATTCTATCACCTTGTTCGCGATTCCCCCGTTCTGGTTTACATCTCAACATCTATTTTGTCCTTACAATTACAAATTATCTTCTAAGGGATAGTCTTAATGTACCCTTAATTTCTCAAAACTAGCGCTCAGAGAATGCATGACAGTCGGTTAGGAGAAGTAACACGTTGATAGCCTTTGGATTTCACTCTGCAGACACTAGGCAACTGTTTGGCAGTAGACGACAAGACAGATTTCCGCGCCAGTCCAACCACAGAAAACTGAAAGTGCTGTTGTATGACGAGTATCAGCATCTAACCATAATCATATGGACATTAACATGGGTGTCTGAAGTAACGCAGCGCGCGTGACGGCTGGCTGTAGTGTCACGCCACATAGTGGTACTGGTTGGGGAACTCCTTGTCTCTTTCCATGTAGTCGCGCTCTATCAGGCTTTCGATGCGTTTCTTGAGATCTGTAGGCTGCAATGCACACAACAGAAAGGTTACGATTTAAAAAGGAGAAATGTTCACCCTGGTCGACGGGTCACCCTTCACACCAACCCTAACCGACAGAATTTCACACAAAAGGTGGCTCGGATGCTGGGTGATACTGGATGGAGGTTCACTTAGTTGGAAGGTAGGATAACCCTTGTGGGCGAGCCAACTTGTTTTCCGAGTAAACACTTCGCATATGTTTGACTCGCCAACCAAAGGGACAAATGGAACATATAAAGCACGAGTTCACTCACTTAACAGTAAATCTCAGTTCTTGAAGTGGAACAAATGAAATAATAACAGAACGAATTTTCAAGCACGTACACTTGCTTTAGAGTTGACTCATAAATTTCCAGCTTCTAGTACTGAAAGGCTCAACATTGCATTGCATTTGTTTTCTCACAATGCAGCTCTAACCGCTGTTCCTGTCGCACTAATGTGTAGTATTTTATACAAAGTGTAGCTCAGTTTTGGAACAGCGTTTAAACGGCGAGAGGAAACACAGGGGAGGGGTGCGGAACGGAAAAGCGGTGCTTCTTGTCCCAAGCCCGTTCCCTGTTATTTCTCTCCCCAATTTCCGCGCTCCCAACTAAACCAGCGCCTGGGAGATGGTACACGGCAAGACGCACTTGCCTCGCTTCAACAAAAATCCTAAGATGACTACCTGGTCAGTTAGGATCCTTACCTTAACAGGAAACTTGAGTTGATTAAACAACTCAGTCACGAGGAGCGTGTGACTGAGCGTCTTACGGGTCTTCATGATACGAACAATAGCTGCGTCAATCTGCACATAGAACACAGTAGTTATACTCCATAGGAATAAGGCACAATGGTGGGTACGACTCTACAGGTATGATCAACTTCACATTTCTTTAAACAATATCAATACATTTTCAACTACGCAGGCGAGGAGAGTATAGAAAACCATCAGCTGTAGCGCAACCAATCAAAAGTATTTTAACTTAGAGTTAGGGATGGCACGAAGTATATCTTCGGTGTAACTAGAGAATTTAAGCAAATCACAACAACAATGGCAACGAGAATTCTATGGACGTGCGTTATAAATATTAGCACATTACTTTGTCACTCACTGCTATAAAACAACGCAAAACAACATATTCAGTGACGGGACGCGTTAAGACCAAGTGTGTGCGAGTGAAAATATTTGATGGCTTATAAGTCAGGATATTTGCACTGAAAACATATCGACGTAATGTCCTTTTTAAGTCGTTATGTTTATGTTGTTATGTCGTTAGTGTGAACCAGTCTCCTATTATCGATTTTCCGTATTTCTACGCACAATGTCACTCAGGCAGACCATAGTCAATACAGGGGATTGGTTATGAAACCCGACAAATTTCTTTGTTGTATGTTTTTGTTCTCTTTTTTGGCCTTGACCGTGCACAAAACTCAATATTAGTTTGCTTCGTACTGAGGAACTAACCAACAGAAACATTCTGGTCACGTAATTTATGCATAGTGTATGAGCGAAAAACAAAAGATTGTGCACTGTAGTGGACCTTCCAACAAAAATCTTGAAATCTTTGTTTGTTCCTTTCATGTTTGCCGGGCTTCATAACCATTTTCCTCTAAAAACTATGTGCAGACGACAACCCACTACTTGACTATCAGACAGACTAGAATTCAGAAAGATCAATAGGAACACACCACAGCTTCATGCAATGTATCAAACACTGACCCAGACACCACCATCCAAAAGAGAGGAAAAAGTACAAAAATAGCAACGAAAATCCACTCACTTGATACTGTCGATCTTGGAACACTCGTTCTGTTGTGTTGACGTTTTCCTCTTGCTAAGAAGGGAAAAAAATAGTTTTGGTTTTGAAGCAAACAACAGGCAGAAGCGACACACTTCTATCGCGCCAGGCTGAATCTTTGGTATGCTCAAAAGAGCTAGGGCAAGTTATTATATAGAGTACGGGTAGTCCCTCATTCTCTTTGTCCGTTGTGCGTGCCGCGAAAGAAAACCGAGAGAAAAAGATGGCCGCGCGAAATCCTGGGAACAAGAAGCGCGCGAAAGGATTAAGCGCGGGAATTTTCCTCGCAGTTTATTTACGGTTACTCTCGACGGACTAAGCGATAGAGGGACTACTTGTAGTCTGGCTGTTACACGAATTCTGTGTTACATACAAGAAGTTCGAAACAACATCAATAACGAAAAAAATACCCGTAGATTTTGTTTGAGGGCATGGCCACTAATCTATCTATCGTTTACTCTTAATTTTTTAATACAAGAAATAAAGGTTTAGAATACGGCGGTATATCGTAACTATTAGTTCGCAGATTATTTCCAAGCAATAGGAAGAAATCGCCTTGTGTCGCCGACGTAACCACACTGATTTTGGCGACGAGTCTTTTTCTCTCACACCGTGAGCACAGTGTGAACACACAGGCTTCATTCTCACCGTTTCTTTCATCTGTATCTGATTGATTTTGATTCGACAGAGTTTATGTTTAAACTCGTTGTTGAAGAAGAATTGATCGCCGTCATTTACATCACGGCCCTACAAAGAAAGGAGAGAAGGAAAACACGGTCAGAAGAAAGGAGAAAGACCCACAAGATGACATACAGTTTCTTATTATGGCTAGCTCCATGAGCGGGCACAATAAACTGAATCCTGCGCTGTGATTGGCTACCCAAGCTGCCGCTATCTTTCCCGCTCGAGATTACCCGCTGTGTCCCGCAAGAAAATAGTGTTTTTTTCCCTAAAAGATTTGTGACATCAGAGCAGGAAATTCTGTCACAACAATCACGTTCGCGGCTCCCTCGCAGAAACAAAGCACTCGCACGCAAAACATCGCCATCTACACCGACAAAACAGAGCGATTGCGCGACAAAAACAACCTGTTGAACGACTACCGCTGAGGCCCGCTATTGCGGGCTTAGAGCTCTAGTGTGGGTAGAGGGCCTGGATGGGTTTTAACTGCTCGCTGAGAATTAGAGAAACTGTTCAATGTCAGCTGAGGAATAATATAACGCGCTTTTTGCCAGATAATCAAGATCTGAGATCTGCAAAATTTACTGGGAGATGAGAAATTTGTTTAAATCATAGCTGAGACAAGTGAAAGTCCAGCACCCATTTTAGACTCTCTGGGTACATAAAGGACAGTGATAATCATCGAGTCTTGCGTACCTTGGGTTTCTTGATGAGAACACGCGCTTTACCACAAGCAAGGGACTGTAGTGTTCGTCTTAGTTCGCCATCCTCTACAAAAACAACAAAAACCCAGTCAATAGCATCTCTCCTGTGTCACACTTCCTCTTCTTTTGCCGTTTTTCAGCAGTCGAGCCACCATCCTGAAAATTTTGATAACTGGGCAAACCGTTTCCTGGTACAATTAACTTGGCGATAAGTTGGAGCTGGACGATTGAACCTGAAAACATGTGGTCAGCGGGCCGATTGAGTGAACATGCGCAGAGTACTCGTTTACATGTCTTTTCTAAGGGAAAATCGAAGCTGGCCAGAATGTAGCTCAGAGACGACACGAGCGAAATACTGGCTGTCTCAAGTTTACAGAGAGCTCACAATCCGTCATTGTTTACTCAAGGCTAGCAGGGGTTATGAGATTTTACTGTACAAAGTTCTGTGCAATAATTTAGACTTAGGAGGTCATACATACAAGTAATCGAGTTTTGTTGTTGGTTTTCTTCTACCCATAGAAACAAACATTTCTAAATTCCAATTCAGTACGGAATCCAAGGGCCATAGGTTTGTCGGTAACAAGACTGTAAAGACGATTTATTTCAAATTTTACTGTATTTTTTTCCGCATAGCATTGTAAAGCTTGAAGTTCTCACCTATTCCCGTGGCTTGCTTGATCTCGTCCAGAACAAATCTCTCTCCTTCATTGAACATTAACAGCACCAAGGTTTGAAACAATGACACTTGAAGCTCCTTCTTCTCCTACAATGTAATAGAGAAACGTCTTACAATAGCTCACTTATTGAAACACTGATTGCAATCAGGTTTGGGAAGACAATCGTTTCGCTAACAAACATGACTAAAATCTTTCTTATTTATGAGTCTTTTAACACGTACATCAGAGGAGAAAAAAAACACAAGAGGAAGTTGGGTGAATTCGCTCACAAGCCATGGTTGATTTGAATACTTTTTAATTCTCCAAAAATTTGAGGGAGTCTTGAAGCATCAGGTCAAGGAAGCAAGCGGACTTTTTCTATTTTCATCATCGAAATAAAACCAACAAAATGCAATGACACGATATAACCGTGTTTTTATACAAAGCCTCGTGGCTCGTGCAAAATGACAACACAACCAGCCATAGCGCTCCCTCGCTCCCCAAGGGAATTGCACATGAAAAGTGGTGCCAACCCTTTATAAGCGAAACTTCGATTTTAACAAAGACTCGCCTCCGCGGTAGGGCCGAAGTCAGCCTTGACTACACAGTGTCCCAACGTATTCTGCCACTGAAGTTTTCTACCGCCATGTTTTCCAATGTAGAATGTCTTGAATGATTCTTGGTATTGAACCATCTGAAATCACAGACAGGGCAGTTAACAAGGGGTTCTACTTATGATATGAAGTCATGTAAGAGGAAGACTTCCAGAAAACATCAAAATAACCAAGTAAGCAAGTGTAACGTGGCTCATATAAGACATAAACATTTGTTTTTTTCTAATGGAAACTTTTAACTCAAATATCCGTTCCCAAAACTGTATTGTGTTATGGTCTGAGGGTACAACTCAAATTTAAACTTAAAAAAAACGAAAATTGTTTCTCAAAAGGTGTTGTAAAAAGTGTGGACGACACAAGATTCACGAGCATTAATTGCACATTAATTGCACTTTGCACTGCTTATATAACGTTCCCAAAGACCATCCGAGTATTAGCTCCTTTCAAACTTTCTACCAAGACAGAATTGACATTACCTCAGACGGCAGATGCACCTCCACTGGAGTGTAGGTAGGCCAGTAGCCCATTGTCAAGATGCTTACTACCATGTCCACACTGCCTGGAAGGTCCTGGTGCTGTAGGTACTGCAAGGCAAAAGACGGCTGGTTGTAACATGTAAAGTTGTCGGGTAGGTCTGCAGTCGAACCTAGCGGACCAGCAGGCTAAGACTTAAGCACAAGGGACTAAGAATATGTCTACTCCTAGATGGCAGGATTTCCTCCTCGTACCCCCGTCCCCTGCCTCCCTCTCCCTCCCCCATAAAATCCTTCATTGTTAACACGGCTTTGCAGGACCAGAGCTTGACATGTTGACGGGACGTTTTGGAAATATCCCCTTAATCAGTCGTTTTTCATTCATTGTTACCATGTACCAGGGTGGAGAGAAGCACAGTTAAGTTCCACATGAACACAACAAAATGATCTCAGCTAGTACTTGACACTTGACCGCTGAATCTGGAGTCCTGTGCACGCACTATTTATAAGGCAATCAATGTTCCTTACTGGTCTGGACACAATGTGCATTTAGTGTTAAGCCAGTGGCAAGAATCTAACACCGTTATCATAATTCAATTCCTGATTAAATTACCGGTTCTCCTTACTAACAACAACAACAACAATCCTTTATCCCTGTCTACTGACCCTTCTTACAGATATTACATGGGAGAATTTCGCCGCGCCAGTAAATCACTGCCGCATCTTGCAAGGCCCAACATCCGTGATAATAATTTACTTTTTCTGTCTGGTTTGGGACAATAATCTTCGATCAAGTGAACCTATAATACAGTTTAAATATCAACTCCAAACAACTTCCATGAACTTTTTGGTTTTCCCACACCTGTTTGAAGTGAAGAAGCACGTCCTTAGAAAGCTCCATGTCTTTAAACATTCCTTCAAGCTTGCTAGTGAAAGCTGCACCACATTCTTGTTTTAGTTTGGACAGCATTGACTTCTCTGCATCAACTGAAGCACTCTTGCCAACTAACAGTCTCTTGGCCAGGTCTTTCTTGTAGAATGCCTCAAACACATCTTTACCTACAGTAAACAGGACAATGAGATTAAAAAAAATAGGTCCGCAGTTCGTACATAGGGCCTAATACATGAACAAGTCATGTTAAGTCTGCATAGGGCGAAAGTGTGTCCTGTTGCTGGAACTAGAAGTACTGCATTTTTACTCTCCGCCCCCCCCCCCCCCCCCCCCCCGATACGATGGAAGTCCATGGCAGGATAACCCTAGCATTCAATTTGCTGCCACCTTAAACCTGGTATACTTGTCACTGTTTATGGAAATATGTTATTTAACAATTATCGACCATTCACAAGAATGTTACATGTATTTGACCCTTTCAAAGCCTTTTCGTGGTGATGAATATCAATATGACCCTTTTAAGTTGAATTGTAAGGGAACCTGTTTTCAACAGACACCCTGTATTAAGCAGACACTAATGTTCAAAGGTCCTGAGGGTGTCTGCCTAATACAGGTTTTACTGTACTTCATACCATGTATAAATCTGAAGAGCACCATTATTCTGTCTAAAAGCTTTTCAAGTTCCTCTTCAGTTGCTTCCTAAAGAATTTAAAAAAAAAATTGTTACAGTGAGCATGCTGCACTGTTATTTCCTTACTGACCACAAGTAAATTATGAAACATCAATTAAGCAAATCCTGTTGAAAATTTCCATTTTGTATGCAGTAACAACAAGAAATTTTTATTTACTCATATTCAAACAATAGTCAACTAGTGTAATCAACTCATTAAACTTGTTTACCTTGTTTCCCGCTCTTAGCTTGGAATCAACAAATTTTGCTGTCAGAGGTGAAGGAACAAACAAATAAGTCAACACTTGACAGAGTCATAAATGTGCTATGAACTTCTGAAAACAAAAATGCCCCAAGAAAGAATAAAATCTTCCATGTTCATCACGTGTTTAGAAAATATAATTACATGTACAAAGGTCATAAGAATATACAATGTACATGTAGCACCAGCTCAACTCAGAATAACATTCAGACCAAAGGCAAACTAGGACTAATCTCTCTCTCTACATGTATGATGATGCAGTATACTGAAAGATTAAGACACACACATAAGCATATTAAGGAATCACATAAACCCCTAGATCAGAGTTAATCGTATCTATAACAAAATTCTCGGTCATCATTGGTTCTCCGAGTGCCTATTTGTCACGTAATCGGCGCGCGATCACGTGGGTGTCCAATTACAGGGATCTAGTTTGAATTTTTTGTAATTGGATACCTGTAATTGGATACCCATGTGGTTCGCATGTCAATTACGCGTGCTTTAATGGCTTCCTTCGTGATGTTTCCTACAGTTTTCAAGACATGAAAAGAGAAACAGACGTTTTCGTTCAAAAGAAGTTCTCAAAAGACATGTTTAATTTAGAAATTTGTTATAGATAGGATTAATTAGTAATTGGACCTTGTGTCGTACAATTCAGGGAGTAATTGTGCTCTTAATTTCAAATCGACCTTGCGCTTCGCGCTCATCTGATTTTGAAATTATTTGCGCAATTACTACCTGAATTGTACTCCACTCTGTCCAATTACTACACCTAATCAAAGGACTTTTAGGGGTAATTATAATATGGAATTACTTTAGATTACTGAGCCATGGATCTAGTTAAATGTAGTATGTAAAGCTTCAAGAATCACAAGCAGTTACCTATCAGTTCCGCTGGCTTGTTTGGTCTTTTGTTGATAAATGCTTCAAAAGCATCCTACAATGAAAGCACATAAAAATGAAACCAAAGAATATCATTAATACATATAGCCCACATTATTTATGTAAATGTACACTGTAAATGAGCAAGTTCTGACTGGCACTTCTGTGTCTGACATTTTTTAATGAGACTGTCTGTTTGATTTTAAAAAAAAATGAAAGTGTGATCACAACTCACATATTCCCATGTTATGTACTGTTTTTTTTTTTTTTTGAAGAATCCTGGAAAAGTTTGAAATGACCATGCATGCATATAAGTTGCTTAATTTATACAGTAAATTTGTGACAGTACCATATACATGTAACCAATCAAATGAGGAAAAAACAGACTGGTGTAAATCATCAAGATGGTTCCTTAGTTTCCTGGTAAATACGTTAATCATTTTTTTTAATCAGGAACACAATTTATCCCTCATATACAATTTAGGGTGACAAAAGCTGAACACACCACCAAGCAAAATTACATGTATGTGTTCCAGTCAGTCATCTTGAAGGGTTTTCATTTACATTTTCAGCAGGATGGCACCTGGTTTTTACAACTGGGCAAAACTTTTTGAACTCGCCTTCTTTTTTAGAAAACCTCTCCTCTAGGTGGTCAAACCAGGCAGGCAAAACTGTCTGCACAGCTGGTCGATTTACCCAGTGTCTGGGTATTTTTTTTGTTATTGCAATATTTTACATTACATTACATTACATACAAAAATTACCTACTACTTACAATGTCCACATAACTTACAATTTAATGATACTAACAAAACTTACAATACTAACATTATTTACGATTTGTTAATATCTTACATTACAATAATATCTTACATTACAATTTGTTAATATCTTTCATGTAAGGGGTTAGCTACAATAGGAGGCTTTCTCACATATTAATTTGTGACTTAGATTTATGTTTCTCGATTTTAATTTTGTTTGTCAACATCGCTAAGAAAGCATCAAAATGAAACTCTTCTTCTTTTCTTAAGGCAGTATATAAATAATATTTGGCTATAATAATGCAGAGGTTTAAGCCAAGATGACGAGCGAAGTTATCTGTCATGCCATATATTATTTCATTTTTATCGAGAGTGATCCTATCCCTGTTTTTGGAGCTCCACCAATTAGTAAAGAGGGACCAAAAATGCTGAGCTTCAGAACAGGTAACAAAAAGATGGGTTAACATTTGTCTTTCTCCACAGAGGTGACATTTATCATGTTCCTTGATTGAATCTCTAAAAAGTGTTGAATTTGTGGTAGAATGTGATGAATTATTTTGTATTGGAAAATGGCGAGTCTAGTGTCTTTTGTAACATTAAACGGAAGGCTATAAATGAGTTGTACCGTATGTTCTTTTAGACTGTTTCTAGGTATTACTGAAACCCCTGCATCTTGTAGACTTACTGGTAACTCAATTAACTTACAGAATATAGATGATAACATTCATGTGTACAATACCTTCATTGAATTCACAAACTTTTCACTTCGCATAAAAGCATCCTCTATGATGCTGTCCAGCTGTTCTTTGAAATCCAGCAGATCCTGTACCATGCTCTTGTCCTTTTCAGGGTCCAAGACAATACTAGTGCCTTGTTTCTGGAGCAAAAGGAAAAATAAGCATTAGGTTTATTTTTAAGACTTTCAAGGAATCATGCAATCCATGATTGGCCAGTTTCAGTCAGCTGCAGGCTTCCTACTTTGTACACTGTACATGCATATGTTATAAACATAGTCCACTATTAAGTTATACACGTAGCAGGAAATTTCTTAAAATATTGAACTTTGTAATGGAAAAGCAAATTTCATCTTTGTGAAGTTACAAGTGTTGCATTCAAGGTACAGTCTAAGCACATCAGTGCTCCTAGCTCAAGGTTTTCAGAAATTACCTTTCGGCAACCTCTCTCTATAAATGGGTGCAACTCAGACAAATTAAATTTGTCTTAGCAGGAACTATTTTACAGAAAAGAGGATTAAATTTTTGTCATCAAAATCTAAGCATGACCATTCCTTTATTCTTGAAATACATTCATGTACCTTAATGTATTCATTGAAAGCAGAACACAGTTCGTCTTGGCCTCTCTTGACTCTACTGAACAACTGATAAAGAAGTGCCAGGTCACTGAGTCTGTAACTTATCATCAAGCTGTCAAAACCTGAAGGAAGATACAAAGCACACATAAAGCCGTTTTCAATCCAATGTCGAAAGTAAAGAAGCAATTACTTTGGTTTTGGCTTTACAAACGTTTGGGATTGGGTGAGGAGTCTACATGTATCTGGTAAATAATTACATTGGTTTTGGTTTAGGTCTTACTATGGTTTGGGATTGGTTGAGAGGTCTAACTATTGGTACATAATTTGTTTGATTTTGGTTTTACGACACAATTGAAATCCAGTCTAAAACAGAATCACTTATTGCAGCATTTGGGGAATCATTTTTTTTATTAGAAATGTTATAATAATCATTTCCCAACATTACCAGCATAAAAAGAGGAATAATTCTCTCTTTGCCACCAAAACCTTGTCAAGAACACATTTGATACGAGGAATATCAGGGCTCAAAATTAACTTTTTCGTTCGGGAGCCAGCTGGCGACTAATGGAAAAATTTTGGTCGCCAACTTATTTTATATATAACTTACACAAGACCAAGATTTTATACTTTACTTCGCATGCAAGAAAAGTCACAATTGAAGAGAGAAAACAATTAAAAACAACATGAGTAACAGTTACAGAAAGCTACTGTTGTTCTCAGGTGATATGTCTCTGGTCCGAAGGTGATGGTTGTCTCCATAGTCATTTTAAATGAAGTGAAGCATAAAACGTTTTAACTCCGTGGTTTTCATTGTAAGGCAAACAAGGGTCCTTGCGTATTTTCCCTTTGCTACTTCTTTGAAATGCCGTTCTTTATTTTCGACTTGCTCTCCTCAGTCGACGTCTTTCACTGCCAACAAACAACGCCATGCTTGAATCTTCATTCCCCGCATGTAAAGACTCACGTAATTCCTTCAACCAGAAGCATATGCTTCTGCTTCAACGGCACTGCTTCAACGGCACTGATTGGTATCTGCCGCCACTTTTGCGTCAAATGAAAAGCACATGGTTTTGAAGTGCACCTGCGATCCCAGTTTCGGAAGAAACCGCTGAAACAATATGGCGTGCCATGAACACAGTATCAACGTGTCGAAATACATTCAATTTTTTCGAATATCTTGTAATATTCAGACATAAATTTTACTGGGGACGGAAAGGTGAGTTGTACACTAGCCACCATATCCGATTGATTTCCTAATATAAAGATTTAAAAACAAAAGTTGTGTCATGGTTTTCTTTAGTTATAGGACAAAATGCAAGTCGCCAGCTGGTGACCAGTTCTGATAATTTAGTCGCCAGTGCTCAGTCTTTGGTCGCATTGGCAATCAGTGAGTCACAATTTCGAGCCCTAAATATAATGTTAGAACGTTTTAATAACACACGATTGATACAGAACCATACCTTTCTGAAGAATGCTGCTTAAGTGCTGTCCTAATAGTTGCTTCTCAACACAAGGGATAAGAGGTTTTCTAAATGCAAAAAAAAAAAAGAAAAAAAATGTAACACAAGATCAGTCAATCAGGCCATCAGTAACTTGGTCAATCAGACAGTCAGTTAGTCATTTTGTTCATCTGTCTATCTGTCCACCCCTCAATACATCCACACACCTGCCCATCTGTACGCCCACCCACCTGTCTGCCCATTAGTCCGAAAACAAAGACAGTCAATCAGTCAGTAACTTAGCCTGTCAGTTAATCAGTCTGTCTGTCTCTCCGTCCACCCATCTGTCCATTCGCATCCATCTGACCATCTGTCAGCAAATGATACTATAAGTTGAATGTACATGTACTTTGGTACAGGATTTAAAAAGCATTTAATGGACACTTACCTTGTGGATTGATCTAAATAGTGAAGCAGTCTGTCATTTTCTTCTTTTAATCTTCTGTCCACATGTGCAAGATATTTGGGTACCTGAAACATTTTAAGACCAATGTAAACAAAGATTTTTTACATGTGTACATGCTAATAATTGACAATAAATAATAGTCTTGTCGAGCCTTGAGGAACATTCGTTACAACGTTAATGCTGTTAAGCACTTTTTAGCAGGGGCAGAAAAATACTTGGAATTGTGAGGGTACTCACTCTCTTGGTGACCTACAGCTGTACAGTTTGTACTTTCTCAAAGGATTATGACTAGCCTGGGTAAGTGAACAAATGCTACGACGGAATTTCCATTCCTTTGCCGACAAAAACCAACAAAAAAATATGAGACTTCTTTCTGATGTCTGTGCCCCCCAACCCAATTCGCAACTGAGTTAATTTGAAAGAGAAAGTATGAGCTACCAACTAAAATGGTTGTCTATGATAAAGAGATGTTTACATGTAGCTTCACCAACTGCGAGTCTTTCTAATCATTGTTATCAGGGTTCCCAAAAGTGCTTCCAGGTCATTCAAGACAAGTAGATTTTCCTACCGTGCAAGTAACTTTTCTTTCTTACTTGCCTGATGGGTAAGGGCCCAGGCAAGCTTACAAACTAAATATGAAAATAAGTAAATTAAAGACTTGCCCAGGGCAGGTAAAATTTGAGAGCTGGTTGTCTGAGGGGCCAGCTGGAATTAAAGCTTTTTTTGAGCCCTGTATTACTCGGATTAATCCGTCCCCCAGAGTACAAGTACATGTATTGGAAGAAATGGTAGCTTACATCTGTTTCCTGCATATATCTGTTTCCTTCTTCATGATAAAGAGCTTCAGTTGCTTTCAGGAACTTTGTTTCAAAGGCATCCTCATACATCTAGCCAAAGACATCAGTATAACTTGTTTAAAAATCAAACCTTTAGTTTCACTCAGGGGTTTCAGGCACCAGGAAAACTGACTGGCTGAGAGGATGACTTTGCCTGCCTGGTTTAACCATCTAGAGGAAAGTTTTTCTTATAAAGAAGTTCAGTTCAAAAAGTTTTGTACGTCTGTGAAAACCAGTTGCCCTCCTGCTGAAAATGTTAACGAAACCCCTGTTCAGTGTAATACGGCAATCCTTAAATTTTTTCTTGCAACATAGGTGACAAGAATAAAGAAAAGAAAATTGTCAACAAAGAGACAGCATAAAGATATTTGTAACTGTTTGAAAGAAAAAACACTGTTGTTGGGCTACGTGTTCATGTATCTCCATAGGTAAACTTCATTGCATAGATCTACTGTATTGAACCAATTACTATTTTATCACTATTAAACAGATTAAACTTCTGAACAGCTACAACATGCACATAGTGGTATTATTAAGTACCTGCAAGTCGGCTAACATTCTTAACAAACTTTTGAGTAACGTTCTGTCTACTGCCTCGCCATGTCTAGAATAAAAATTAAATTAGAACTCAGTACATTTTATTTCACATGATGTCATGTGCTAGTACATAAAGTGACAAGTACAATGTACATACAGGTACCATAAAAGATCTCTCTGCTTGCCGATACTCCATATAATAACAAATTTGTACAATTTGCAACCGAAAATAACAAAAGATCAAATCGTTTATTATAATAAATTGTCACCTTTCATTTTCTATCAACTGCAGTAATCCATCTACTGTTCTGCTTTGAACTGTTGGATTACTCAGAATGTGTCTACGGAACAAATTCAGGCTCATATCCCTGTAGATAACGAAATGAAAACTCATAAGTCTTGATACTTCTTATGAAGGAACATCAGTGGAACATGTGTTCAAATTCAGTTTTTAACCAAAATGTAACAAGTGCAGAACATGTACAGGCCGAAATGACATTTTGCTTTGACACCACGTCTACAGTATTCCTGGTGGAGAGTGGTAACTTCAAGAAGGCAAGATGACATGTCTAAAAACACTTGGATACTTTCTTTGACAAGGCTGTGGTCTAAGAAAAATTTTGAAATCCTCGGTGACCAGCTCTTAAGCTTACATGAAGAAAGTGATTTTTTTTCCTGTTACCCAAGGGCAAAAGTTAGTTGCCTGTGGCAACCGGGCACTTCTAGAGCACAGCCCTATATGAGCCTCTAGCTTTTTTAGCCTAGCAAAAAAAATATGACATGGTGTCCATCATGAGAGAACTCTCAACACTGACTGAGAGATCTTTGAAATTATGCAAGACAGGTACACTGTACGTGAATTTTTCCAAGAAGAGCTGTAAAATTCATCAGCCTACTGACATTCACACCTTTTATTGCTCTTAATAACTGTTCAATGCAAAACTATTAAAGAAAAGTTAGCTAAATTTCAGGGAAAATACACACACTTAATTTTTTTTGGCGGGGGAGGAGGAGAAAGAAGAGAAGGTGGAGGGAGGGGGCTGCAAACTGACATCTAGCTAAATAAATTCCCAATCATATAATTTGAAATTGGTGTATGTTGGTTTTGTGCCAGATCATGGATAAAGTCAAACATGACTTGCTTCTTTGTGAAACAGGTCTGTGATACTACCCAGAATTTTAACAGCATTATATATTGTTTTTTTGTTTTTTGCCAAAAAATTCCTTTGATAGATAATTTACATTTACATGCATCATTAGCAAAGTTACTTGCACTATTCCCAGGCTCACAGGTTTTTTTCAAATAACAGTTTTTCTTACCATAGGGACAATATTGTAGAGTTCTGAAGAACATATGTTCTATCAAGATAGAGGAAAATGCTTCTTATCATAATCTGCAAGAGAGAAAAATTACAATCTCTTTTGTTAGCTAGAAAGAGTCTGTATCGATTGACACATTATACATGTTGTGTTTCAGAAGCAGGAGTAATTTTTTTCAGTCTTAAAGGAAATCAAAGGTTTCTGAATGGACCGTTTCCATGGAAAGGTCAAAAGCTGTGTATTTTTTGCTTTTGAATCTCACATAATAAACTACTTAATACTAGCCTTGCTTGCTTGAGCCATACTTGGGACTATTGGCCCTCTGCCATTTTTGTACAGACCTTGATGTGCTCGGTCTGTACTACCACGGAAGAGGGTGAGGCATTTTACACCCAAGACACTGCCAGGAGGGGGTACAGGCAATTATTTTGTGCTTTAGGGAGGGAATCTACCGTCATGGGAGGACATTTATGGACTGCCAGATGTAAAACCTACATACCATATCTCTGCAATGATCTTCCCAACAGTGGTTAAGTTTTCCCAGGTATAATTCACTGTCCATGGCATCATTACACAATAGTCAAGGATTCTGATACTAAATTAATTAAAAGTTTACTTCATATAATCCTAAGTATTTAATACTTAGTATTTTTCTTTCTATGACGGTGGTTTAAATACGTTTGGTCATCAGTTGTATTTTATTTGCCTAATGATTAGTGTACTCAATCCAGATTGAGCGATCAGCATTAAATCCCCAACCGGGGGCATTGTGGCTCGCTCTACCCAGCTCTGGAAAAATTTAAAGCTGGTGGTAACCTTATCATGGACAGCCCTGGTTGTCGCTAAGGCCCGGCTGCCAGCAAAATTCGCCATCTGAGAAAGAGGTGATTGCTGGCTGGATTTTGGTGGGCAATCACTGGGTTTTTAGGTTACGCACGTACAATCATTTGATATCTGAACCACATCAAACCATCGAAATGAAAAGTTTAGAAATGCAAAAATGCATATCCCTGACTACCTCGAGTATCAGTGCCACTGTAACAAGTAAAGTACCGTATTTACCCGTGTATTAGTCGATCCCGTGTATAAGTCGACCCCCAATTTTTGAGGCCAAAAACTAGATTTTCTTAATTTCCAGGTAAGAATTTCTTGGAAAACTTATCTTGTATTTCTTAAAATTATCTTTCAGCTACCACAGATATGTAAACAAATCACAGCATGTTTCAATGCGCAGTTTTAAAGCTTATTATGGCACGTATATGAGCGTTTTACCCAGTTTAGCAACACATGTGCATGCAGACTTTTCGATGATAATTTTTGTAAAATGCTCACAAAAATCAAACGTAAGGATTTCAAACAAGCCTTTTTAAGTGCGAAGAGATTAAAAGTGGCTTTATAAGACAGGCAAAACACCAAAGAAGCTCACGACTTTCAAAACGACGCCATAAACAAAGTGCAAAGCGTGTGTTGGGAACTTGGTAGTCAAGCCTTGAAATCGGTCAAGTACTGGTACAGAAGTCCTCGCACTCGTATCCTGCCAGGTTACCAAGCAGAGAAGTTCCAAGCGCGAAAGATATTTTCTCCGAGCGGCTTTACTACAGCTTTATTTAAAGGAAAAATATTGGTTCTTTATGACAAAATTGAGCCAGTGAGTGTCTACAAGATCCAGGTTAAAATTTAACGAATAAATGTTGATGCATTTTAACTTGAAGCTCTGATATGGAGAGACAGATCGCTAAGCGAACATACGTTGTAAACTGTGCTGCCGTTTATCACATGTTTGTTAACATTGAAAGACAATTATTATGCCAATTATTTGACTGGCGCTTGGATCTCAAGTTTTGACCCATGTATAAGTCGAGGGCGAATTTTTGGACTGATTTTTAGGTCTTGAAAGGTCGACTTATACACGGGAAAATACGGTAATTGAAATTTATAAAATACTGTTTTGAGCAGTTGTTTAGTGAGTTCTCTTTCCAAGTACTGTGTCCGCCATCGTGCAAACATGAAGCTTGGTAGCCCTGCATTCAAGGCGTTGCAAAAGATTGGGGTTGAAAATTTTGTTCCAGGTTTCTTGCGAAATATGGAGACCGGCTCGAGAAAAATCTTGGCAGGAGACTACATGTATTTTCTTAGCTACAACCCACGATAGACAAGCATTCCATCCAGGGGTGAGTAGAAATACTTCTACATGTACATGCAGTTGCTTAACTCTTTAAGCTTGATAGTGCCATAGGGCACAAAATGTTATAATAACCTTAATATTTGGCCAATTCGTTTCAACTTTGGACTCCAAAAGGAACTTTGAGAGATATTCACATTGGAAGCATAAAATTATTCCCCCTTCCTGAATCAGATTTGATTAACCACCCCTCAAGTTTTTGAAACTTTTGCGCTTTACAATTTTACAGTCAAGTGAATATCTGATAAAAATCTGCACACCCAAAGCTGCAAATTGGGTGTAAGCTATTGTTTTAGGGGTATACCCAATATATACGAGGAATAACTTAAGGGTATTAAAATTATTTTTTGAATGTTTTCATTCTTCTTACTTTGTAGACTCCTCAATTCAATTTGTGACATCTTGTATGTCTGTTGTGGTGATTTAGGACGTACCCTAATATATTATGGTAATGGTATATTACTTGTGGTCTTTCGATCTATCATTTTCATTTTAGAAAAATCAGGTTTTTCTCTGGGGCTTAAAGGGTAGTGCTATGGAGACAGAGGCAAGCTTCAGTGGTAAGAATCAAATATAAAAATCACAAAGGATATCAAACAAACTGCTGAAGATTTGACTTCACGTGAGATTCACACTCTGTTTTCAGCAAGTCGTACAATGTTGCAGCCATTTTATGTGAGCACATGTTTTCAACAGCCTTATAAAGTTCTTCAGAACTGTAAATGACAAATGTCTTTTTGTGAATTGCCTGGACAGCTTCTTTTAATTTCTGCCATGTTGCCTCCTTGAAGTTTTCTGGTAGATGTGGCTTGGCTGCAAGAACAAAAAGACTTTGGATTAAGATCTGTTTGGAATGACTAGTTCCACTCCAACTACTTTTCCTTACAGAGGGCGACATGGAGGGCTTTGAACACCGTACACTGCCAAAAAAATTAGCAAACACTGCATCACCAAGTTGATAAAACACTGTCACTGCAACATATATTTTTAGCCCCATGATACAAACTTCTAGACACTTGACATAATGCTTTTACACCTCAACAATTTTCCACAAAATAAACACAATTGCCTGTGTGTTGATACTGCTGATGCCTGTAAAGGTCAAAATCAGCTTCGGATTGGATTTTTAAACACAATGGTATGTACTTGCTATACAACTGTAAATTGCACAGATTAAAGAAGTTTACATGCTAAAGAAAGGCCTGAGAAAGGTCAAACAAGAAACCCCCTGCACCGCAAACAATTTCATTTCACCGAACACCGTAGCATGAAAAACACAAACATCGCATACCGCAGTTAGAGATCACCACAACACTGCAAGGTAGGACTGTATTCGCCGCATCAGAAAAACAATCAACACCGCAGCACTGCAAAGCCCCACGTCCCCCTCATTACAGTAAACCCTTTGCAGCTAGGGTAAGGTAACAGAATTTTGTGCTAAAAAAATTATATTATGGGCTGTAACTTAACGAATGCCAGAAATAAAAAGAGCATGTCAAAAATAGCAACATTGCCAAGTTTGAGGGCTCTGGCATAAACAGTAAGTTTATATGACAGTTTGAATTTTTGGAAAATTTAGAAGATTTGTATGGAAAATGTTGCTGGAGAGCAAAGCCTTACTCCCCAACAACTTTTTCCGTACAAATCTTCTTGCAGTGTACTTTCCTTAACAATTCAAATCGTCACAAAATCTCATTCTTTATGCCAGGGGCCTCAAACTTTGCCATTTTGATATTTTCGACATGCTTTTTCCACTTCTAGCAATCTTTAAGTGATAGCCCATAATTTTATGAAAAGTAGGTCATGTGATGTTGTAGCTGCAAAGAGCCTAATGATTGAAGAGGAAGTACTTTTACCGCCATAGTACAGTATGACCATTGTTAATCCTCAATGAAGCCCCTGTTCAACCTCATCAACTACCACGTCACAGAAATCCCAAGTTCATAATCTAATATAATTGTTAATTAGCGTGCAGTGACTGGAGGTCTTGATTCTTCGATGTTTCAAAGAAGATTTAGAAATATTACTGGATAATTTGATACCCAAGAACACTAAAGAAAAGAAATTGACTGTTATGCCATTTTAAAACATCAAAATTTTTCAATGTACTCGTGATCACATGAACAGCAAACAAAGCAAGTTTCAAACAACAATTCAATTCCCAACTGATTTTGCTTAATTTTTAAGTTAACAATGATTTTAATGTAGACATGATGATAGATGCGAATGCAGCCATAACGCTACTGGCAAAAAGACCTGAAAAAATTTTTGGGCTTTGATTGGGATTCAAACACACAACCTTTGCGATACCAGTACAATGCTCTCCCAACTGAGCTACAGGTGTATCAAAGCCACATGAGAGCGGTTGTGTGTGGGTGGGTTGACGCTTAATGTTTACTGATTTTAATATGTAAAAAAGTAATTAGAAATCGTTAATCAAAGATATTCTTTTCTATTTCTTAATTAATCAAAACTATATCAAAATTCTCGAATGTGATTGGCTATCAGCAGCCCGATTTGAGCATTAATTGGACAGTGTACGCGTCATGCTTGTACAGTGTAATTGGACATTGTAATAGGACAGCGTACATGTCATGCCTGTGTAATTGGACAGTATGTGCCATTGTTGAGTAAACTGCTGTGTTTTTCAACATTCATAACGACGTTTAATCATTCAGCGCTCAATCGATGGTTTGTTCATTTCTAGAATTTTGTCATAGTTTTGATGAATTGGTATATCTAAATGTCAATATGTAATTAATAATGGTAATAGGACTGAGTGGCGTCCAATTCAGTCTGTAATCATACTCTTGATTAACAAATCGGACTCCTGCTTTGCGGTCGTCTGATTTTGTTAATCACTCATATGATTACAGACCAAATTGGACTCCACTCGGTCCTATTACCATTATTAATTACATATTGACATTTAGATATACCAGGTACAGTACATCACTACATGGACATCATAATATTGAATATGAACTAGATCAATTGGAAGCCAGGACAGAGAGCAATGCATTTTCTTTTGCATTACACACTATTGTGGACTGTATGGTCACTGAGGTGAAATAATTTCTGTGATTGTTAAGTCAAGAAATCACAATATTAAATTTAGACAGACCTTGTTTACGTTAATGCATCTGGGTCTGCGATGTACACACAGCCCTTTTTGGATGAAACTTGTACAGAACACCCCGTGAAAACAGTTCGGCTGATTTCAACAAAATTGCAATCACTTGTCTGCTTGTATTTGGCTAAGCTAGTGGAATGGGAACGGAATCGAGCTGATATATATTCTAATCAAATTTGGAATAAACAGAGATAAACTGCGAACGGTTCGTTTCATCGTTTCATGTTTATGATGAATACAAAATGGTCTTTCTCTGGAAATTGGTACTGCGAGTCGCATTAATCTAACAGAACGTTATAAAAGCAACAAGTAAGTAAAGAATACAGGTGATTAAATTTGCAGGACATCTCACAACCGCTTTAGTCGAAGCATTGCTGTTGTTTTTGTCACAAAACGAAGCATCGCTGCACAATGAAGGAAATAAACAATTTCATTTATTACTTTCGCGAATAGTTTCTTTGGCGGCATGACGATCTTTACGGACTCTTCTCTCTTTAATCAAAGAAAAACTTCACTCTTACCTTTAAAGTTTTTTATAACGAGCTTCTTAGCCTGGCCCGGCTTGGCAGAATTATTCGCCAGAGGAGAGCGCTCATGAAAATGATTTCCGTAGGCAGAGAAATTTGCCTTTCTTTGCGGCTCGGCCATCGAGGAATCCGCGTTTTCGACGCCTTCCGCAGGAAGCACTGTCTTTTGTTTCTTGTGAGGATGAAAATTCAACTCACTCTGCAGAGGATCGGGAGAAGTCTTACACGTTCCGTTCTTGACGTTGTTACTCAATCGTCGTTTTTTCCTTGGAACACCGTTTTCCGCCACGTTTGTTTCTCTTTCGTGCACGTTTGACCCCTGAGACAGGTCAGCATCCTTCGTTGTTGGCAGCATTCATTCCTTTCTGGGCCCAGCGAGGCCCCAAAGTGAAGTAAATAGTGAAATTATGAGAGAACTTTGATAAGAATTGCTCGAAAATATCAAAGCTCATGCCTGCTTTGCTGGAGAGCTGGAGGTCTGGGTCGGGCTAGCCTCGATTTGACATCTCTCCAGCACTCGCGCATTATGGGTAAAGCATGCGTGCCGAGAACGTGTCGTCGTTCGCGTGTTTTTGAGCCAAAATTTTCGACTAGCGGAGTTGTTTGGCAGTGGATGGAGGCAAACATCAGGGGAATGAACAGTTTTGGAGGAAAAAGCTCACAAAACGCCTTTCGGAACAGATAATGTCCGCGAACAAATATCCGAGCATTTTTTTCTCGCCAAATATGGAGGCTATTGTTTAAATATTCTCCCACTACTACTAACTTCAAGTGGAAACCAAACAATTACGAAAAATGTGGGAGTTCAAAGAGAAGCAGTTTTTTTACACTAACTGTCTAATTTATAGTGCCCCGGATTGGCTTATTTTTATCATCAATAAGAGTACAGCCGGATAAAATTTTAATTTATGCAAGCTTTCAAGTTCAACTTTCAGCTGTCAAACTGTTAACTTTTTAGCCAATGAGATTTTATGGACTTTTCTAAGTAGCCAATCAAAAAGCGGGAAAAGCTATTGACAATGTTGGCGTCATTTTGAATAAAACTCACTTATCTTTGTTTACGGCAAGTTTACAGCGTCTCTTCCCTCATTTATTCTCGGCATTTGGCCATTTTGGGGTCTTGTTATTGTAAAAAACAAATTGACGTCAGTTTTTTTTATGCGCCTGTCCTCGTATTGATGATAAATTTCGTCATAACGTTGTCAAAGTTTACTGCTGAACCACTCGCCCCGCGGCTCATGGTTCCACAGCCATTTTGACAATGTTATGACGCAATATATCATCAATAAGAGGGCAGACGCATAAAAAACTGACATCAATTTGTTAAATCGTGGCTTGTTTGGTGTGTTTCTTGTTGGAGTGTCTGTAGGCATGTTGAATATCGACCAAACAAATGGAAGATATACAAACTATGAAAATAAATTGAACAAGGAAACATTACAATATAAAAAGAACAAATCTGAGCCACAAATTATACATTTTAGTGATACAGCGGAACCCAGTTACGGTCACCTCGTTATTACGGCCATTTTTTTCGTCCCAGCGAAGTGCCTATTCATTTACTTATAATCAAACCCCGTTAATGCAGCCACTCCATGAATACGGCCAACGGCACATTCTGAAATCCCAACCTGTATAATCCTTTGTAATTTTACCCCGTTTCTGCAGCCAGTCAAACCAGTTATGTTCATCTCTCCTGATTCCATTGTTAATATTCTCATGTAGTGATTCAAGTTTCAATCTTTTTAAATGTGACATATCTGTTAAGACATCACTCAATATAATTTAGATCGGTTATGAAATCTGACCCTACGCTGTTAACACGGCCAAATTTTTGTGGCCATTGGTAACCGTGTTAACGGCCGGTTCCATTGTAACACATCGGTAGGAATCACGCCATCGACTCCTAGGTAAAATGCTGCTAAATGGAAAAGGTACGAAAAATCATGAAAAAGAACCAACTTCAAGTCCGATGATTTTGACCGTTAAAACAGCGGGGCCTACCTTGGCCCACCAGACTTTTCTTAAGGTTTAACTATCAAACTTAAGTTCTAAGCAACAATTTTCCACAATATTGATGTTAATGTCGAACCCAGGGCTCCCACTGCAATATATACTGATTCCTACTTGGCGAAACACGACCATTTGATCGGGCTCAATTTAATTACTGTCAAGCAGGTGTGCTAAATTTAGCTTAAATAAACGTTTTCAATAAAGCGTGATTTTCGATGACTATTGATACAAGAAATAATCACCTGAATTCAATACTTGAAAAATAACTGGTCTGGATGCAGTCCTAGAAAAGGTTCATTTGATCATTGTTGATGAACACAGAATTCTGTCGAAGTCAAGAACGAGAAACTTCGCTCTTTAATCGACAAGAAATATGACCGCCATTGCTGCGGTCGAGGCGACTGTATGAGTTACTTGATTATGAGTATGATTACAAACAAAATAATTAGGACGATACGAAGGCCTTTTACCAATTAATCGCCAAAACAAGTATTAATAAATAGAGAAAATAACGGTACATTGGTTTGAATTTTGACAGTTCACGAAAAAGACGGATCGAATATTTTTTTTTAAACGCTCTCAGTGAACGCGTTAACCGCAAAGAAAATATATCTTTCAAGTGCGACAGTTAACTGCACATCGCGCGTATAATGTCACGTACTGTCCAAAAACAATAAGGTGTCCAATGACAGACTGTCCAATAATAAACTGTGACAAAGAATTGAGCAAATTTGAATAGAGTATTTTTTAAGAACAGGACAAACTCCTCATTAAACCTATTCTTAGCACTCGCCAACTGAACGCTGTGATTCTCGTGAATAGTTTCAATAATCCTTCTGCTCTGGAAGTTACATACTACAAGTTAGTTTGTAAAACGAAGTATTCATTGCGTGCCAGCGAAACTGGTATCAATCGCTGCCGACTTAATTTGAAAGCTATTTGCAACCACTTTAAGATGAAACGGAATTTACCTCACTTGACCTATAAAGAAGCTAATTTTGAGCGCTCATATAACCTGTAATTTGAGTAAGAAGACAGGGTCATCACTTCATCTTGAAGTAATTTATGCATCAGGACGCATTAGGTATAGAGCGCTGAAAACGAGTATCAACCGCCTCTATCTACAATATTGCATAAAACAGCCTGTGTCGAAATAATCGCGGCCGCGTGGTTGTAATCATCCCTGACTTTTTCAGTGACTCTTTTCTTCTCATCGTTTTCCTGATATGAAAATTCAAGAAGCTAACTTTCCAATGACACTTTCTGATCCCGCAACCATATACAGTAACTACATTGCGCACTTAACCGTTAATTTGCGGGCGCGGTATTGCTGTTCATAATTTATCAAACCCGGAAGAAACGTACAACACCGTTGCTGTAAACTTGATATCGGATGCTTGTGATTGGCTGAAATAGTAATTACGCACTTTCATTGGTTGCTCTGATATGAACCGCGCTTTTCGCTGGCATAAAAATATAAATCCTGGAATAAAATTTATTCCAATACTCTCCATCGCCTTTCATTGAGTCGACATCGAGAGAACTTTGAAAGCGTTGTATACCCACCATACCTGGAAACGCAAGAAAAAAACCTTGAAATTTCAAGCTCACTCCAGTTCAAGATGCTGAGAAGTCTATTCATTTTGATTTTATTGCTGGCCATGGCTTCCGCTCTTCAGCCACAAGAGCTTAGCATAAAGGACATCGTGAAAGGTAGGTCATAAAAATATAGAAAAGAAGAGGCAAAGAATTTTATATACTACTGCGGCGTAGAAAATTTGTCGATCACACAGCTATCATGAAATTATTATCTTATGTACCGTCAGTCAGCCGAAGTTTCCGTGGATTATTTTACGCTTGTCTGCTAAGGCGCAAGGAGCCTACCAAATTGAAATCTGTTTGAAATGACCCTTTGTATAATATTACTTTTAGGTACGGACGATCTTTTAAATGCTCGCACTGAGAACATTTTACGTTTGTAGGCTACCAACAGAATGTTTCTTGCCTGCTCTTTGGGTCCCTCTAAACATCACGCAAATTAAGCGGGTGAATTTGAATTATACTGTCGCTCCTACTCCACTTAAAGCTTTTATTCCCATGCGCTCGGTGAAATGAATGACGGAAGAACGCAAAACACAGTGTCTTTTATTTTCGTGCCAAGAATCAGAGAGTCTATCCGTGCCGACCACCAAACGGACCCAAACGACGCCCGCCAGTTTTCAAACGTTCATGCTCTTAGAAATGTTATCAACTCGACGGTTGTTCAAAAATCCGCCAAATTTACAACGGGCAATCGGGGGGGAGGTTTATGTTTGTCTTGCGTTATCTTAATGTCGCTAGCTGGTCCTAAACATTTCCGGGAACAAGAAGTCATCAGAATAACGCAAGTCAAACACCAGGTAAGCCTCGTTCATTTAAATTATTTTCTACGTGTACATTTAGAACAATTTTCGAAGCATTCTCGTAAACCGGGTATATAAATGGCTATCTGCCAAAAAACGGAATTTAACAAAAACTGAGTTCATGTTAGTTGCGTCGAGACAGAAGTTGTCAACATTTCTTGAAATTCCTTCTTTCAGTATTGCCGCTTTCATGTGACGTCATCATTTTCCAAAATAAGAAATTACCAATCCCTCTGAAGTTTTAGTTTCATCAGATGTAAGACCCTTAAATAACTTGATGTTTTTCTACGTTTAAGCTCGACAGGGTTCTTCATTATGTAATAGAGCATGTCTGAATGTCCAAGTCTATGCTTTGTGTGACATAAAAGTGGCGGCCCGAGAAGGCTCTCGAGTAGGTCAAAAGATGAGTTATTGCTCAAGTTTTTGCTAACTAAACAGTTGGTGCTCTATAAAAAGTGTTAATTTCAATGTTTCGGAGCTCTAGAGTAATAACTTTTCGTTTCAATGGCAAAACTCGATGACAGATGTTTCTGTCACTTTACGGCTGCCATGTTTGTGTCCCTCCCAGGGGCACAAACATGGCGACTCCATACAAAGCGCTATAACTTTGAGTGAAACACTCCTCCAAATAACGGGAGAATGGATAAACCGTACAGACCTAAATCTTGGCGAGGTTGTTTATATATCAATCATCTTTCATATCCCAGCTTCTTGACTTAATTCATTGAATGGTTATGATTTTTATTTCTGATGGCGTGACACTGCAAACCAGCCATAAATGACCATCCAGTGAAGCAGGTGTCATCTACGAAATCTCTTGCTGTGCACATCGACCAAAATATGAGCCAGGAATATCATATACAGGAACATTTGCAAAAGAATTGCTTCTGCATTGGGCGCAATCAAGTAGACTACGAGTAGTCTAGTCCCTCTTTCACTTAGTCCGTCGTGCGTGACACGAAAGAAAACTGCGACAAAGAAATGGCCGCGCGAAATCCTGGGGGCCAGGAGCGAATACGACATCTTTTACCTTTAATATATTAAGTGTCATTGTCAGAGAAAACCGGGCAACACCAAAAGATCGAGGTCGGCCGTTTACCTTCATCTTTTCACAGTATAAAAGCTAACCGAAAAGATTAACAACCATGACATTTGCCGAGGTAGGCGTTCGTTTTTCTTCGAGGTATCACCACATCATGATTTTGGCCCCTCAAGCGGTCTAAAATGGCTGAAATTTCGGTCGACATTAGGTGAGCCTAGAAGATACTTCGTACAAGTTCCAGAAAATCTTATTTTCTTGCGATAATATTTGTCCCTTTATTAGTTGACTGAGATATATTTGAGGTCTTTCGCTTTAATTCTACGGTTTTCACGAGGTGCCAAATATCACCGCCGAATCGTTAATGAGCTTGACTCAAATTTTAGCCATTTTCAGTGAGTCGTTTTTCAAAAGTACCGCAGTTTATTTCTACAGAAAAACATTTTTTTGATAGTCTTTTGTACTGTCATCAATATCCAGTTGAGTTAAAATTGGTATCTTCAGGCAAATCGGAGTAATTGGTCTCGCAAAGTCCAAAAAAGTCATTATTCAGAAATATTTCTCGCCAATTTTTTAACGAAGAATATCACCTTATTCCGACTTTCTGCGATTGATATCCATAATTTACTGAACGATCTGCAAAAAATAGCTAGCTGGACTGCAGAAGAGAATATTTAAGCTGTGACATCGTTATTAACTATGTAAACATTTCAAACTCGCCAAATTCTTACATTATCTAGGCTAAATTTTCCCGCAAAATTTCTACTTTTAAAGTCACACTGCGCGCATGGAAAAAGTGGATCCTCAGTTCACCGGTATTTTTTGCTGTTGTGTAGGACAAACTGCAAGTTAAAAGCGAGCGAACGTTTACCCTAAATTGAATCAGCTGCTGTTATGATGTACAATTCTTTACATGGGATGACCCCTGAGGATCTGAGTTCTAAATCTGTGTTTCGAAACGACATAACATCATATCGATTAAGGAATACTGAAAATAAATTGGCTCTTCCGCTGCTTCGTACCAATTATTTGAAGAAGAGTTTTTCTTACAGCGGAGCCAGGTTGTGGAACAGCCTATCCAGTGACCTTCATGCAGCATCATCTTTACATGATTTTAAACTTGACATACATCACCTCAGTTGAATGAGTTTTAACACGGCATCCTTGTAAAGCAGCTTTTAGTATGTAGTTTAGGTTAGTTAGTTTAGTTAGGGATAATTGGGGATTAATCTTTTATCATTTTATTATCTTTGCTGAAGGATTTACCATGTAAAAATAAAGTTACCATTACCATTACATTGTGATGTGAAGATATATGAAATAATTCGTATTTGAACGGCGGTTGCAGATGAAAGTGAAGAATGATCATCGCAGTAAATTTTCCAATCTAAGCAATTGGAAAGAAGAAGCCTGAAAAAATCAGGGCTTCAACGGGATTCGAACCCGTGACCTCCGCGATACCGGTGCGATGCTACCGATGCTACCAACTGAGCTATGAAGCCACACATTGGGAGCGACGTCAATTAATTAAGTTCATATCTTCCCGTGAGGAGTGAAATGATCTGAAGTATATATGAAATAATTCGTATTTGAACTGCGGTTGTAGATGAAAGTGAAGAATGATCATCGTAGTAATTACTGCGATGACCATTCTTCACTTTCACCATTACATTGTCTTATTAAACATAACGCAATGAAACCATAACGCAGTCGCACGTAGGGTCTGGCACGAGTTCTGGCCGTCTGCGAATAAACTTATGGGCTTGAGAAACACCGTTACCTTCCCCTCTCCCTCCTCCATGAGAAACTTTCTGGCCAACTTTTACTTATTTAGGAATTCTTTTTTGTTTTGTTTTCAGAACTGAGGGACTTAAATTCAAATGTCAAGAATGCTAATTCTCCAGGTGAGCCTTGTCCGGGGGGGAGGTACTTTGTAAATCACTGAGTAGGGGTGTGTCGCAAGTACACTGAAACCCTTACCCTATACTAGACATGATCAGCTTGATTTTGCAACTCTATTCTAGCCTAGACACCAAAACCCCTACCCTAAACCACACTAGCTGTGCCATGCAGAAACTTTACCACGTAGTCCAACATACGCTAACTTAACCAATATCTTGCAAAGTTACTTTTGAAGTTTCAATTTTCAATTTGGCCACTTTTCCGGTAAATTATACCTCATTCTAGACCAAAATTGTCCGATTTCCATACCCTACCCCAGTCTCCTACGCAGACACTCTTCGGGCTTGTTACGCAATTGAAGATTGCGTGACGAACCCGAAGAGCGTTCGCATAGAAGGCTATACCCTACCTCAGACTTAACTGCCTGAAAAGCCCGCCCTTCACAGCGGCACAGACCCACATCGCTTACATATAGAAGAACAACCCCCCGGGAACCTTGCAGACTAATGCAAGACAAATAACTGTAAAAATTTTGCAAGGCCATTATAATATAGCTGGTTTTCACATGACGTCACTAAAATTCGAACCACAAAACTATTGATCTTGCTGAGATTTCACTTTAATCATGTATAAGAGTAGCTGAAAACTAATATTCATACAAATTTTCGCTCCGAATAGGTTATTGGTTTTGTGATACACTACGCTTGAATTTCTAAGCTTTTGCGTGACGCGGCATTTACATGACGGCCTAGAGAGCTGTCATGATGGTTAAAAAAGTGACTTATTTCGGGGAACTTGGCTATCTGAACAGTTCATGTCTTAGAAAAAAGTATTATGTTAGTGTTTTAGAGTTCCTCGAGGGATAAATTCGCGCTTTGTAGCAAAACTCAGTGACAGATGTTTCTGTTGGTTTCCGGCCGCCATGTTGGTGCCCATACGGATGGGCACCAACATGGCGTCTCCATACAAATCTCTATAAAATTTGGGTAAAAAATTTCTCCACGTATCTCGCATAAGAAAGATTGCTGTGACCAGAATCTTGGCGAGAGTCTTTGTATATTTACCTTCTTTCATTTCCCAGATTCTGGACTTTATCTATTGACCGGTTTTGATTTTTATTTTGATCTATTTTGAATTGCGTGACACTGAAAACCAGCAATAAAAGAAGCAGCAGATCCTGTAGTGAAAAACCTACTCAGCTAAAATTGACGATAGCAAGGTTAGATTTACAGTTAGAATAATAAATATTTCCTGTTGCTTCTAACATTTCGTCGGGGAATACAATACATAACTGTAGGAAAGACCGTTACAGTTCATGATCAAACCAACAAGAAACAAGAGAACTGGAGAACCCGAAAGTTACATTAAAAAACGAATACTAGGTAGCAATAAGAAAGTATACAAGGTAATTAAAATAATGTCGTAATTAAATAACTGATTAAAGGCTAGTAAGAATCATTCTTTCCAGCCTTCTAACATTTTTTTAATGCATTTTGTCTTCCTCCCAATTTGATTGTGCTTGTATTCCGGGCATCACGTAATTTATCTTGAGCAAGAAGTTTACTACCCCTCCCCCCACCCCACAAATTCGAAGGAGGCCTTACGCCCATAAAAATAGATAAAGAAAAAGGACAAAAATACATATACTGACAAACACAAAAAGTTTAAGCCAACCCGCGCCGTTCTCGCCCAAGGCTGTCACTTTTTTCTAAGGTGAGCTATTGGTTTTATATAGCGCACGCGTAGAGCTGGGCCACAGAGTCTAGTTTTGGCCTTCCCTCTGTCACGCACCGCTGGGGAAAGAGGGTTCCTCTTTCGAGAGTGTAGTCTTGCGTGACAGAGAGAGTGTACCAAGGGGACTAGAAGCGGGATAAAGTAACTTATGTATGTTAGTTTTAGTACACGTTCATACCTCTTTATACTTGGGCCGGCTGCAATTGGCCAAGCTGTAACAATTGTGGTGTCCCTGCTGTTTGTAATCATTTATTTCATTTCATTTTTTCTTGTGTAGCAAAGTGAGTATTAAATAAATTTCATGACGTTTTGTTTCCCCTTAGACCTACCCACAGAAGTTTTGGAGAACTCAAGGGAATTTCCCGAAAAGAATTTTCAACTCCTTGACAAAAGTGAGTTGTAAGATTATTTAACAATACATTTCATAGATAATGAATACTGACACTCTTCAGAGATACTAGACAGGTCATAACAATCGTCTTCAGTAGCATTTTGAAGTAGGTGCTAGAGGTCATTATTTAGACAACTGCTTTGCTTCTCATCAGGAGCCATAATCGGGGACGGAGACCGTAAGCGCGCGCCATTTCTAGTATTGGGGTTGTCCCCATGATATGGGACAATAATTCTATTTTTAGAACAAATTGCGCCATCGCCTACGGCACACGCGCGTACATGCTGCGAGGATTTTTGCGGATGTCGCGCGGGGGAAAAGGCGTCCGAAATTCCCGAAATTTTTCATGTTTTTGGCCCACAACTCAACGCGTTTACGTCTGTTGGAATTTTGCTTAAGTATTTTCGTCGTAAGCTGCTCCAGTTTGAGTGAAGTAAGACAGTGTCGAATTTAGGCATGTTCCGCTGTAAGCTTACATATATCGCTGACCAAGTTGTGTTCCGACGGATGCTTCTTTTACATGAGCTGTACATTACTCCACTTTAAATTTCACATATGTTGAAGATTAACAGCTTTTCCATTACACAGCAAAAAACTAGTTGGATATATTTAGATATGGCAGAGCTTCAGGACGTCATAGTTTCCTAGCTCCTCTTGCCACACGCTTGCGAGGAATTTGTCAGTCTATCGCGACCGAAAAGTAAAACAAAATAATTGCTAGTTTGAGTTTCGCTTGAATTGTAAGCAACGCTTGATGTTTCATCAAGGCCCAATAACTTTACGTCCGTAGATACTGCTCAGTTTTATTCGTGTAAAAATCCAGTAAATTCTCTGTTGTCGATGAATGAGAGCGCCCGCCGATGCGTGTTTTGTACAGTCAGTAAACATGACAAATTGTACTTCCACTGCACTTTCGTGTGAAAGCGTACATCGAACTCAAACAATAACTCTATAGTTTTTAAATATGTTTAAGATTGATAAATGTTTGAGAACATATTAAAAGCTAAACTGAAAATATGTGAACAAAGCAGAAATAATCAGCAAAGTTACGATGACGCTTTCTTTAATCAACTTGGAATAACGATTTCGATTTTGTTGATCGAGTTATCAAAACTCCTTGTCTATTTTCATTTTCGCAGTGTAAAACTTCACTATGCTTATGTTGAAGAAACACACATGATATTAGTAGCCTTTTTTGCGTTCGTGAAATTTGTTACAGCAGCTCAGCACAAAAGATAACGAAAGAAATCTTTGTCAAGATTTGTTGACAATTGAAAACACCGACTCGGACTTGAAAGTGCACGAACTGCACTATGCAAATGAGCTAATTGTACGCGTCAGACTTTCCTTTCAAAAACTTTTGCAAACCCATCAAACAAGCAGAAACAATAAGAAACCGTCAAAACAGGTTTTGGTTATGATGAACCATTGTCTGAGAAACTCACAAATTAACTCGATACCAGAGTAAAGAGTTTTCTTGCTATATTCTTAAGTCAGAACAAACGCAAAAACAAACGCGTAAGCTTACAACCAGCGTGAGCAGATCTTATTATTCATTCCCAGCGCGAGATTGAAGTCTTGTTTTCGACCCTGAAAAACCCACCTTTTCCGTTAGCTCAGAGCATAAAACTACATATAAGCGCCCTGGTTCGTATTCCCTGCCTTATTCCCTGCCATCCCTGTGAAAAATACGCAAGAGAATCTCTCAACTCTCACCATTTGATCACGCAACGTGACAACATCCACGCGAGAGCCCCCGACATGTGCGTGAATCCGCGCGGATATATGACGTCAGGATGGCGCAATTTGTTCTAAAAATAGAAAAATTGTCCCATATCATAGGTACGCGCGAATCCCGAGACTTACGGTCTCCGTCCCCGATTATGGCTCCTGTTCTCATCCGTTAATTAACCCCAAAAATGTCTCGCGACAATTAGGAATGGCTGGTCACAAGATCAAAATTCCAGAGGTATTCGAAAAGAATTTTCAATGACTTTTTATCGAAACTTACCTCAATGTGAATTCTGGGAGATAGTTTCTATTCCCTTTCTCAAAGACTCACTCCTTTAAAATACCAAGGGAACCAGACCTTGAGGACGTTCGTGCTACATGCGCAAGCTATTTATGTCGCAGTGTCATGCCACGTCAAGCATCAGACATACGCGATAGGCCTGAAAATTTGTTACTTCGAGATATGAAACAAAAACCGCGGTTTTCAACCCCCTTCCCACTCTCCATCGGATCCTCATTTTTTGTCATTTACCAACTTTCCAACAAATAATGTTTGTCCTTTTCCAGCACTGAAACAATCAACTACAGATGAAATGAATGGTGTTCCGGGTAAGCGATATTTTATAAGCTATAAATTAAATATGTTTTTGTATCCGTTTTATCTCTTTATTATTTTTTTTTTCGCCATCTAATGACGGCTTTTTTAACGTGAGTGTTGACTTAGGTCTTGTTCTACTAGTTACAAGCATTTCAACTCAAACCCACTTTGGTTGGTTTAGTGGACCTTTCCCAGTGCAACACTACTCAAACCGTGTTCAGATAAAATGGTTGCAGTATTTTAAACCGGGTTGGAAGCTGGTTGAAAGGGTTGATCAACCAAGCCGACTGAAATCGGATTTTAATTTACCCAACCAAAAATGGTTGGTTCCAAACGAACGCGCTTTTGGATTGACACTAAGTAGTGGGCTCTTTTAACTTCAATTTTGTGGACTTCTCTTTCTCTTTGCCTTCTAATTAATTTTATTGTAAATCTAGGAATTGTAATCTAAACATTTTAATCGTAATTTTAAATTTTTAGCAAAGTTAAATTTAAATACACGACCCCACAAACTTTTAGCTTTAATTATTATCGTGTTTAAATAAAGTTTATCTATCTATCTATCTATCTATCTATCTATCTATCTATCTATCTATCTATCTATCTATCTATCTATCTATCTAGTACTCCGGCCCATTCCTCACCGACCCAAAAGAGGAAGTGCAGTAGGGGGAGACATGCGTTTGATATAAGCCCATTCTATTGATTGGTTGATTGGTTGATTGGTTGATTGATTGATTGATTTAATCTTTGATATGTTTATTTTTCTGTGTTTGCTACCACACTGTCGATTCCCTAGAATAAACTCACTTTTCCCAATTCCACTTTTTTTCCTCAGACACGCTGAAAGAAGTTTTTGACAAACCAAGCGACTTAAATGAAGGTCATTCAAAGGCTCTTAAGAAAGGTAAGGCCGTCTCAGTCATACTTTCGGGATTTCTCAGTTCACTTTCTTCCATTTGCCCGGTCGCTTACTTTTGGCAACCTTCAACCCTGAGATATAACGCTTCTATACTTATTTTTTGCAAATTTAGAGAGCACAATCCGGGTATAGCATGTATATTTCCGATTCATAAGATAGCACAGCGATGGACTATGAGCTACAGTTTGCTTATTGAAGTATTCCCTAATATGAAGTTGTTATAGGGACATATCATGAGCTGCGCATTTGTGAACTACTCTTCATATAGCCTTAAATATTTGTTTTTAGAGAGGATTTGTAACGTAATGTGTGTTTTTGTAGCTGTTAAGGAAAAGCAGATTTGTCAAAAATTAAGTTATTTTTGAGGTCTGTTTCAGTTTAACTCAGAGGAACTCGTGCCGTGTCTCCGGGTCGCAGCGTGACAAGACAAGTTCATAAATTCACCAGTGCTAACCGACTCATGTAAATAACGTTTTTTTTCTCCACGACATCTCCACAGATTTCTAAGTTAAATACGCCATTTGAAAAAGTAGGTGAATGTAGATTTCCGCATTACGTAATGATTTACAGACGATGGTACGTCAAACAGCCAAAAAAAAATGACGCATTTACACCTGCCAACTTTTTTTCAGTAAAATGCACGAGAGTTTTCGTCTCTTCCGAAGATTTACCGACGGCTTCCGAAGATTGCCGAAGATTTCCGACGACTTCTGAAGATTGCCGAAGATTTCCTATTATCGATTAACCATGACAAAGTAAACCGGAAACGTGTCACGTCACACAATCTGAACACGAGTTGGCGTCGCGAACTCAATACGCGTAACGGAGTAAGCTTGAAGACGCTTTTTTGCTGTACTCACCAACTGTTTTTCGCCGAAAAAAAATTGAATTTTTATTGAATTGGTTTTTAAGCAATTACACTCGCTATTGTCAGTTAGGCGTGAGAAATTGGTCTGAATGCGTGAGATCACAATTTTAGATCCGCAGGCGTGAGACTCATGCATAATGCGTGAGAGTTGGCAGGTATACGTATTTCATTCTACCTTCCGTTGAATTGCAACACGATCCATTTCAGTCTTTCAACCGATCATAGTGCTATCCAATTCTTGTAAATATTTTTTCTCCATTACATCTCCAAAGATTTGGAAGTTAATTAAGCCATTTGAAAGCCAAGTGAATGTAGATTCCGCAGTACGTTAGGATTTAGAGGCCATGATACGATACATAGCCAAAAAATCATGCCGTTTTAAACCAAAATTATCATCAAATTGCAACACGATTCGTGTATCTTTCAAATATCATGTTATAACCACTTGTTTTCTGCAGCATATCTGCACAGAATTCCACGTTCAACGCGTCAGTAAAAAGCTAAGTAAATGCAGATTCTTAAGAAAATTCTGATTTGGTGGTCAAGATGCACTACGTAGCTCAACTGCCCATTCACTGCGTAGTCTCCCGACATGTCGATGCCATTTTGAATTTCGCACATGAGATTGAAATCGTCGTCGGACGTTACTCTGGATCGAAAGCTCGCACATGCGCAACTCATGATACTAAGAGGGTGGGAGGTTTGAAAGCATTTCACATTTCCCTGATTTTTCTGGCCAAAAGGCTGACTGTTTAATTCCAGATGCACCTTTGATACGAAACAAAGAATTTGAGGATTTCCTGAAGATGTTTACGTTGTTGCGACCCACTTTGGCAAACATCATTTGAAAAATCTGATACATTTCCAAGATTTAAGTCATTATAAAGTTACACTTCGGTCGAAATACCATTTTTGGCATCTAATTTCAACATAAACACTTATGTCTTAAGTGTTTGACTCCCCAATAAAATGTGTTTTGCATATTCTCTCAATATAGAATACATCGCTTATGTAAAGGTTGTAGCAATGACGGGAAATGTTTATGGTGGAGGTCAAGAGCGTCGCTGGGGAGCAAATCCAGAACTGGAGATTGTTCTGAACAACGGCATGAGATATCGAGCAGAGATGAAAGGCGACAAGTATCGAGGTAAACGATACAAAATAGAATTGTACGTCCACAGTGACTTTACACCTCAACTCATCTGCACTCATCAAGACATTAAGGACGTTTATCTCAAGGCTCGAGGCAATGACGGATGGTACGTAGAATCGATCGACACCTACACCGCGGGAACAAATAAAAAGTACATCAAACTAACCACTGATCCAGGCTTCAGTATGTGGGTGGACGACAATGAGGAATATCTTTATCCATACAATGCCAAAAAGCACCTCCTCACCAATGCTGTCGCAGAATCCTGTATCACGTACATACGTGTGGATGCAATGACGGGAGACACGGTAGGAGCTGGTTTCTCACAAAAGTACGGAAAGAAGCACTCGATAGTACTGATTCTATCAAATAACGAGAAACTTCAGGCGGAACTTGAAGGCCCTATGATACGAGACACACCTTACATGCGAGAGGTACACTTTGCAAGCCGGTTTCAAGCTACACAGTGCGTGTCGTTATCTGACATTAAGGAAATTCACCTACAAACTCAAAATGGAGGAGATGACGGCTGGTACATAGCATCCATTCGCACTTCTGCCAAGAGTGGTGACAGGGAGTACGAAGATCTGACAAATGATCCACACCTCAACAAGTGGCTTGATGCTAATGAAGAGTACAAGTATCCTTATGATGCAAAAGACATCAAGCTGACATGGGTAGATCAAGAAACCCTCAATTGTGAATACGGTAAACCAGCTTGTGAATGCAGGGCAGATGTAGATCTTTGTACATTTAACCTTGAAATTGACGAAATTCGAACCTTCACCAGCTATCAAAAATTATCGGTGGATGGACCTACAGGAATTGCTATGCGAGGATCCCAGGGAGTAATCTATTATTTCGATGAAGGTGGGACACCTACGCCACTACAAACAGATAGAACGTGCTCAACGCAGGACAGCACCAAATGCACTTATCCTCAGTTTGTAGATGGTAAAACGTACCGTTTAGCGATAGCTGTCAATGGACAGATTCCTGGACCTACCTTGATAGTTCACGAAGGGCAAACTGTTATAGTTCACGTTCACAACAATCTTACCATTGAGGGTATTTCAATTCACTGGCACGGGATGCACCAGAGGGGAACGCCTTGGATGGATGGTGTAGGACAAGTGACTCAATGTCAGATAGAGCCTCAAACGAGCTTTTCATACATGTACACTGCTAGTCCTTCTGGGACGTTTTGGTACCATTCTCACAGTGGCGCGCAACGAACAGATGGCTTCTATGGTGCGCTTATAGTCAAAGAAAGACGTAAAAGGATGCACCAAATCCAAACTGAACTCCAAAAGCATGGTGTCCATGTTGCATTTGAAGACCTTCCAGACAAGCACACCTTAACGCTTCTAGACTGGCAACATGAGGCATCCTTGGACCTGTTCACAAAGATCCACGCCAGCTTAGGCTTTTATCCAGACAAACCAATGGGCGAGGTGCCTACTCCAGATGATGAAAGGTATGAATCCACCCGTAGTTATGAAGAAGGAGAAGTTGGACCTGTCCCGTATTTTTCTGGAATTATAAATGGGAAAGGCAGGCATGTTGATGTTCCATACATCAAGACAAGACTGAGCATATTTACTGTTGAGGCTGAAAAGACGTATCGCTTTCGCCTAGTTGGAGCCCAAGGACTATATGCTTACAAATTCTCCATTGATGGCCATAAACTAACTGTGGTGGGTACTGACGGCTATTGGCTTGAGCCTGTAAAAGACGTCGATTACATCATAATCCATACAGGAGAGAGGTATGACTTTCTCCTTAGTGCAACCAGTACAAATGGGCCGAATGACTACTGGATGCGTGCAGAGACTCTAGAAATTGATATAAGTGGCGCCGGGCCACCCTACCAGTCACTGGGACATGTGGCAGAGGCTATTTTGCACTACAAACAGCCGGGGGACTCTGATGATCCGAATGTTAATGTACCATCAACACAATACCAAACAATCAAAGACAACTCTCCTCCCATACAGTGCACACAGAATGCCCCATGCAAAGCAGTGAACTGCCCATTTAAGAACTTTCATCCATTATATTACATCACCTGTATTAATGTTCAAAGCCTACGTTTACTTGAGCCAACTCCACCTGATGAGCTTCCAAATGCAAACCCTAGAGAATATTGCAAAGATTGCAGACATTTCATCAACTTTAATTTTGAGGGCAACTCTCAAACAAGTTCAGTAAATGGGCGCAATTTCATTCTCCCGTCCTTTCCTCCTCAAATCGAACCTGAAGAGTTTGAAAAAAAGGACATAAAATGTGATCTTAAGGCCGACTGCAATCCATCGACACTAGAGTGCTCATGTGTCCATGTCATAGACATTCCACAAGGGGAAACTATTCAACTGGTGCTTTCGGCAATTGGTGCTTACCACAACGCCCATCCAATTCATCTTCATGGCCACACATTTCATGTTGTTCATGTTGGATATCCAAAATATAACCAGACAAGTGGTTTTGTTGGAAAACATAACAGTGACATACACTGCGATGATATTGACTGTACTAAAGAGGGCTGCGACAAAAGGAGATGTACCAGACCAAGTTGGAACGTACCAATGCACTTTTACATCGATAGCCATACGGTTAGAAAGGACACAGTTATGGTTCCTGCTGGAGGGTACGTGGTTATCAATTTCCTATCTGATAATCCTGGCTTCTGGTTTCTTCACTGCCACATAGAGGTGCACCAACTCGAGGGGATGGCAATGATTGTCAATGAGACTGATGGCAGACCGATGCCACCACCCAAAGGGATGAACAAGTGTGGAGACTTCGAGATCAGTGTCGAAACGTTTCGCTCGTACAGCTCCAGTGTGATCCATTAACTAAAAAACTGAAGGTGTTAGCATTGTTTGCAGCTACTGGACTGAAACAAAAGATAACTGGAAATAAAGGTAATTTAAAGCACTCCATAAGAGAGTGTGTGGTAACAGCCCTACTTCCATTCAAAAATTAAATTAGGGGCTCGTGTTTTCTATGAGGTGATAGTGCTTGACTGGAGGGCCTTCATCTTGAGCGAATAATCTAATTGTTTTAGTAGAATTCTAACTGAAATATCCTTTACTAGTAAAAACCGATTTCGAATTATTTGTTAACATAGTATTGAAGTTCTAGCTTTAGAAAAATCGCACGAATTGAGTTATCATTTGAAATTTGCAGCTGTGTACGTACGCATCAGTTTGTTTCAACAATTTCGAGATTTTAACGTCAATTGCAAGAAACCGTGTAGTCTTCTAAGAAATTGAAGAATCCAGTTGTTTGTAAATTTTCCTTCGAAACGTCGTGAAAACGAGAAAACGAGAAAACGTCGCTACTCATAGAAAACCGCTAGTGTACGCTAATTAACCGCGCGGCCATGGGCCGAGCGCGGTTCTAGGTTTACCCGTGGTTTATTATTTTTTTTTGTATTTTTTTTGTCGGTGACCAGACGCAGACCTCCGCTCGGCCAAACTTTGAGTCACGCAACGTGTGATGTTTTTCCGCCAGAAGCTGTTAAAACATAAACACACGAACAATTTTACGGATATTGTTTTCTTTTTTGTGGGTAAAATATACTTTCTTTTCGCTTTATCAAAGCGTTGGATTTAAAGGGAATAATAAATACGCTGAAAAAAGGTATTACGTCAGCCATGGAATGCGCTGACGTTGCAGCTTTCACTTTCGCTACGTGACAAATAAGATCGTGTTTACTTTGCAAGTTTATTTCGGAAGAAGCGACGGTGATTAATTTATTTGTAATTTTGCGAGTATTTCTTGCGGTTTTACGCAAATGAAGTAAATCCTTTGACTGTTTCATCGCAGCGAGTTCATAGATCGGAAAGAAAATTAAATGTTTGGAAGCCAAGCAAAGAACGTGTCAGAACGTGCAAAGATTACGTCATTGATAGGGAAATAACCACCGTACTAAAGATAGCCGTAGATAACGCAATTCTTGAATTATGTGACTCGTGTGACTTCTTTGCTAACCCTTAACTCAAGGGAAAAAAACAATTAAATTTAATCGTGACTTTAAAGAAAGAAAGTGGTTTGTAATAGTGTTCGTATCTTCATGCCCATACATATCCCGAAGAAAGTTCCAGATTAAGACTATTACGTCATCGGAGATGTCACAACGGCTACGACTGATGGTGCGATAATAGAGTTTATGTTGATCAAGTGCTGTGATGTCTACAGTAATCAATGAATCATCAAAGATTGCTTTGGAATATGCACTGCGTTGCGACTGTAGTACTAAGAAAACAGTTAAATTTTAAAAGCGCGGTTATAAGATCTAACAGATCTTCTTGTTAACGATTAGATTATGCATGAGCTCTCGATTTCTATCACGCATAGAAATCGAGAGCGAATAATCTAATTGTTTTAGTGTAAATCTGGTTGTCGTTCACAGCTTTAGTCCAAATCCTCTTCAAAGACACTTCGAAAACACAATGAAGCGGTCCTCGCGTACTCTGCTGGGCTACGCACTATCTAATTAACAATTAGATTATGAGCTCGAGATTTCTATCACTTACAGAAATCGAGAGCGAATAATCTAATTGTTTCAGTATAAAACTGTTAGTCGTTCAAAACTATATCTAAATCCTCCTTACAGACACCTCGAAAACGCAAAGAAACGGCCGCCAGTTTGTTAACAAGCTACTGCTACGCTACTCTCAATCTACAACAGAATAGATAGTGAGTAGCGTAGCCAATCAGAGAACGTTATCCTGGATTGAACGCTAGTAGATTTATACTAAAACTCGATAGAAACACGGAAAATGTATTCTATTTCTTAGAGAAAATATTGATCGCAGCTACTGGCTTCTGGACTGTGTTTGCTTGCTGATTGTAACCATGGTAACTAAAAGTGTTCTCAGGGTGGGTGACGTACGTATGTAGTACGTTTGCAAGACACTTTCTCAGATATTTCAGAGAACTTGTAATGGTACGTGTAAGTAATGTCGAGCAAGGATCGATAAGGACGTGAACTCGATGACGGCGTGAAACATTGTCAGGTGTTTCGTACCATTTTTATCGTTTAAAGAAGTACGCAGTGCAGAGTAACTGAGATTGGAACTTTTAAATTTCCTTGTGGCAAGTTTTCAGAAAAGAGATTTTACTTAGTAACGTTATAGACAGACATTTATGTAAGTAGGGTGTCATCAATGCAATACCTGAAGGCAGAATGTCAGGGGGGTTTCATTCATGAGGGCATGAGGGTGAAGGGTGGGAGGGGATGGGGGGAAATTCCGTTGGTGTGTCACACTTCAAAATATATCGAGCTCTTTAGCGACCCTAAGGCTTTCCTGATAGTGTGATAACCACTCTACCTAACTTTCCAAAACAACAACCCCGCCCCATGCCCTTTTAAACATCGTCCCCTTATAACCTGAAGCATGAAAGTGTTAAATCTGTGCATTGTTATTTCTCTGTTTAATGTGGAAAATATTGTATGTAATATGAAAACGCCAATCAGTTAGGGCCATAGGCTTGGTAATTAATAGGATTAATGGCATTGATGCGCAGGTTTTTCTGAGTTTTTAAATTTCTGAAAACCGCAATTACATCTGGTGCTTAGTATTTGGTATGCAGTATTTTAGAATAATTATTAGATTTTGACACGTTTTATTGATTTCTAGTTAGGGTGCTGTTGATTACAAGTACGCGTGTTAGTAACACTGATACTGGTAATCAAAACATTTAGAGCGGTTTACAGTTGAGTATCGTAAAACCAAAGTAATAACTCTGGACATTCACAAATTATTAAGCCGGTCCAATGAACCAATCAAACTCTATGAAAGACATACGTGTAGCTGGCGCAAAGTGCGGGAAAACGTGTGCAAGCGCATCGCCCTTGGTTTTGGTTTTACCTCTGATTGGATGAAAAAGTGGCCCGAGTTTTATGAACCAATCGCGCAGTGTTCTACAACAAAACCAAACAAACGCAAACTATCATGTAAAGCCACAATCCTGGACATACTAATAGCCGACGTTTACAGTAAGACATTTTGGATGTTCATTGTTTAGTAAGTAGTAATTTGGTAAGAATTCTTACTCCATTTCTTATCAGATTACTACTCAAATTTGGGTGAGCCTTTAACATCCATATTGGTATACCAATCATTGTTTTGGTTATTTTATTCTTAATACCAATAAAGACTGTTTAGGTCATTCTACATTTTTTGTATCGATGGTATAGAATAGTTTTAGGCAGAGCTCCTTAAAAGGCAGCCTTTCCTGAAATGTATCACCTACTGTTGAAGTAACGATGACTATTACTACATTTATACCCTAAGAACGATCAAAATACCAAGCAGTTAAAAGCAATAGACTCATAAACGTAATAGTACCGTAGAATTCCGAAAGTAACGCCCCCGTCCCGCCCCCCCCCCAAAAAAGAACCGCTCCCCGAAAGCAACGTTCACTTTTACCTTCCTATTGAACCCCGAAAGTAACGGTCCCCCGAAAGAAGCGGCCCACCAGATAGTAGTGGCCCTTTGAAGAAGTCACTAAAAGAGAAATTCTCTGTTCTCAAGGGCGGGTCATGCGGATGGAACAGCCTGAATGCAGGGCTGAACATTGACTGGAAGAGTTTTCGATCTGCGATTTTATTTGGAACTTGACTGAATTTTTCTCGAAACTATGATTTATCAGCTGTATTTGTCTAGCAGCAGAGTCAAATGATAAGGCGTGGGATAATCAGTTATATAGCAATAAAATGTGACCATTATGCTTTCGCCCCACAGTACCAACCAGATTAGGGCCTATTTTTGTTTATACAGTCTGCTTCGTTTGTGTTGGTAGCTCCAAACATACATAAACGGAACGTTTGATTTCTTGTTTTACGCGTCCGCTTTGTCTGAAACCACTGTTACCATCCGAAAGTAACGGCCACCCGAAAGTAGCGGCCCCTTTTGCCTGCCAAGTCCGAAAGTAACGTAGGCCGTTACGTTTGGAATTCTATGGTATTTGATATGAAGTATTTGATGACAATGGTTATCGCCTGCGGGATTTGTTATATTCATTTATTTCTATTTGATAATCTTCGATGTTATCTAAAAACATTTTATTAGAGCGCTCTTGACAAAAGGGCCATGTGTGACCAACTAGAAAAATAGACTACATCAATAAAGTGATTGATAGATAAACTGATCGTGACCTTGATCGTGTTCCATTTGTTTGGAGTGATGTATGGAGGAGAAGTTCACCCCACCCCGACAACTCCGCATTCCTTATTATAATTACACCAATTATAAGTAAACAGATAGACTACGAGTAGTCTCTCTTTCGACAAGTCCGTCATGCGTGACGCTAGAACAACAACAACAACAAAACAAATGCGAGAAAAATCCTGGGGCAAGGAGCGCGCGAAATTTCGCGCGCTCCTAGCTCGTCCCTGGGATTTCGCGCGGCTATTTTTTCGCGCGGTCTTCTTTCGCGTCACGCACGACGGACTAAGCGAGAGTGGCTACCCGTAGTCTAGTAAACCGAATATAAATTTAGGTTTATATGTTTACATGCAGTCTGGACATTTTGACAGCGTTAATGGTTGGACATAGTCAATTGACAAAACCACTTAAAAATGCTCATTTGATGTTTCCTATATTGCCGGCGCCTTTGCCTTGTGTTCCCAAGTGATTTCTTGCAAGTAGGTAAAAAGGGGTGATAACCGTTCTTGGGAGTAAAGGAAAACCGAACAAAAACTAAATGAAACTCCATGCGGGAAGGGAATGGAGAGAACCGACATGAAGGCCAAGTGACTCCAATGCTCATTTTCCTTTATCATTTATTCATTATCAAGAGAGAGAAGTCGCTTCTAAAAAGCATTGTCATTAAACATAGATGTTTCTCCCCCTGATGTTTCAATATCATTTCCTTTTTCTATTTTACATTTCTACAGGATTAAATGACTTTAAATTTTCGTTTTAAAATCAGTTTAAGACTGCCACAAGAAAGAAAGACGAGAATTACATCATTTTATTATATCTCTCAGTTACTACGCGTGCTGTTTTTGGCTGGAAAAACAATATAAAGCTGTTTTTTTTTTGCCAAAATGTCTCATGATTAATCACCAAGTGTTCTTAGCTTTTATAGCTAGTAAAAATTTAAAACTTTCTTTTACTTTAAATTGTGTGTTAAAATGACTTAACAACGATTTCAAACTGACTTGTTTTGCTTTCGACGTACTTCAGAAATTTTGAAGCCGTTCCACGTGAATCGAAATTGTTCCCGAACCCGTCAGACACACAGTGGAGATATAATAAATATCTTCGTAACCTCGTCCTCTCGGTCCGTACTGTAAGTTACAGATCCTCGTTTGCTGCCCATCGATTTATGGCCCGCTCGCTTCGCGCTTGGGCCATTAATCGAAGGGAAAAAAACTCGGTCCGTAACTCACAGTACGGACCTCTAACTCGGTTAGTAAGAGGCATTTATTTTATGGCTAGCACCGTGAGCGGGCAAGATAAATCAAATCCTGCGCTGTGATTGGCTACCCGAGCGGGCAAGATGGAGCTATCTTGCCCGCTCGGGACTACCCGGCGCGTCCCGCAAGAAAAATTTTCCCGAAAGCCATATAATAAATCCTTTATTGACCAAGCTTGTTCGGTCAAGATGGCTGGATATTGGCCTCGTTCTTTCTTTGCGAGTTTAGGGACCTCGACTCCGTCTCGGTCCATAAACATGCAAAAAAAGAACTTGGCCAATATCCAGCCATCTTGACCGAACAAGCTTGGTCAATAACCCATACATACATTAATATTCTGTAAATCATTTGTACGGTCCCAGGCAACACTAATGTTGAGGCCCCCTCAGGGGGTGGGGGGAAGTCTAAGTATCCCATAGCCCGTTAATGTATGGCCTATCCCGTATCCCCTCAATTCCAGTCGCAAAAACTAACGATTTTTCTGATCGACGTGTCATTTTATGTGATCTTAATATCCCATTAATTTCCCTCCCCCCCCCCCCAAATATCCTGTCTCCCGTTACTTTCTTACCCAAATATCTCTTATCCTGAAAACCCCTAATAAGGCCTCAATATTATCAAGGAAAATGACCAGGAAGTATAAGAGGACTATAATAAATTGACAGGGGCATTATCTAAGTTGTGCATGCATCGTGATCTCATTTCCACGAAGCCTTTGATCAAAAAGTGGTTGGTGTGTTGCTTAACCGGCTCTTACCGACCTAATGAAGATGATGATAATGATAATGGTGACGATAATAATAATAATAATAGTAATAATAATAATAATAATAATAATAATTTTAAGCAAACTTTATTGAGCACTTTTCCATACAAACTTGAATCTTACATGTATCTGGTAAAAAATTCAGAAATTCTGTTGTTCCTTAAGTTTTCGGTAATTATAATAGTAATAATAATATCAAAATAATAATAATAATAATAATAATAATAATAATTTATTATCATCATCGTCATATCATATATGTCATGATATCATGGTTACTACAGCGAAGGATGTCCTTGCTCTTATCCAGGAGATTGTTTTAGCATAATGTTCTCCTTTCTTGATGGAGATCAGCTGCGCCAGTCTGGAATGGTATTGCAGGCATTCGTTTCCCATGCCGCCTGTTGACGTGAAAATAA
>NW_028301553.1:29732500-29790000 GCF_042242905.1 Orbicella faveolata
CCAACATAAAAGAGGCCCATAAATTTCAATTCCTCAAACAACGTACGTAATCCTTCACCTGTAATATGAGGCAGCTTATCCTGGTGTTTGGAAGCGGCGCTGAAACATAACACTTAAGGTCATTCCACTGAAATAGAACCTGCACTGAGATTTTTGTGAAACTTTGGCTATTGATTATTTATATTATAGGAACTTAAATTTTGAAATAAAATTGAGGGGTCCCCATGTTCGTTTAGGAGCAACAGCACCTTGTTTATACCCCATAAATCCTTATAATAACACCACGATTGTAGTCACGATTGCTTGCTAAATTCACGTTTCCGACCATTGCTTTTTGCTCTACAGTGAGAATTGGTCTATATTTATTTTACACAGAGAAATTTATTACTCAATTCAAAACAACAGAAAAAAAATGATAAGTCACCATACTCGTTTGCGAGAAAATGACGATTTACCTCTATGGCGAGATCCGGCTGTAAAGAAAAAGCCGCCATCTTTTAATGCGCGCGCGCTAATCACGCGTGCAATTATGCGCAGTAGGGATGCGCAATGCAATACTGGGGAATAACCTTAACACGAACCTTGCCGTACGGCTGGCGCGCCTAAAATTTGAATTGACCATTCAGGATCCAGCAGGCGGGAAATAGCCCTTTTCACGGTTAGTTTTTCTCATTTGCATTACAATGTAATCTAACGTGGATGCGAGGCAATTTTGGTTAAAACTACAAAATAGCCCGAAATTGCCTCTCATCCACGTTAGATTACATTGTAATGCAAATGAGAAAAAATCACTGTGAAAAGGGTTTTTCTTTACTCTCCTGACGTCAATGCAAGTTAGCAGGAAAGGCATGAAAATCAAGCATTTTTTCTCACTGGAGATGGTATTTAATAATCACGAAAAGGGATTTACTATACCCCAAACCATATCAGATTGTAAAAAGTGAAAAATATGAAGCATTTTGTGTCTCTAAGCTTCTAATTTGGCGCCAAAAAATGGGTCGCCGGCGTCCGGCATTGTAACTCACCAGTAGTTCGTCGAGTGCTGCAAGTGCTTCTTTGACAATTGAGAAGATCAGGGAGGGTCCTCCCTAATCCGAAAATTTGTCGTGTTGAGGAGGGCGGGAAGATGAGAGACCCTGGGAACCTGGGAACGAGGTTGGTAGCCGTTAGGCGTAAAAAATTAAAAAATTTTAACCGTTACCTGTTAGTAATATTAGCCATAACATAATTTTACCCATGAAAGTTAAAGTCTCAAGATCCTTCTCAGGACGTTTAATTTGCGTCTTGTCTTGTGGCTTGAAAGTTTTATTAGTCTACAATTCTTAAAATTCCGTCCCGGAATGGTCCTGAGACCTCAAATATGTTTTATAGCAAGTCAAAAATTTTTTAAACTTTTTAAATAATAAAAGTTAATTTTTAACTTTTGAAAATAAAAGTAATCGATTTCTCATTTCTGTTAACCGTAAGGAAAATAAATTAAACGCTACTCGTAAAAGCTGTTTTCGGTTGTTTGGTTGAGTAATCTACTAAGAACTTCATAGGCCAAAGTTTGTGCGGTTACTATTTCTGATTTTAAACCCTCTAATTGTTAGTATTATGAGCTTTATGAAACCTTTTTTGTGCAGTTGATGGCCATTTTAATTAGCAGCACTAAAAGATTATCACAGTGTGTTCCACGCTTTCAATTGAAGGAATGATTTGAAAGCATATATGTTATTTGCCGGCTGGAAGGTACGTTTAGTGAAAAACTGTGACCGAGGTCTTGAAAAAGCATTTCCCTGCGTTAAATTGTCGATGAAAGTGTATAAAAGACAAGAGATTGACGATTACGGCTACTTCGTTCACAAAAATAGATCAACACGACGATTCTGCCCGCTCCCGGAACCAATCAAATTGGAGGGTTTGTTGAATCACTCCCGCTCTCGCGAACTGAGAAAAAAAGATCAATAACATGTTTGGGATAGATGAATAAGTGCAGTTCAGATTTAATATCATTATACGTTTTCTGTACATGATAGTTTCTTGTTTTATTGTTATTAAGAAAAGTAATAGTCTGCTCTGTCAAGAAAATGTTTATTTGTGACCATTTTACCTAATTTCTAAGGTTTTTTGTTTCGCAAAGTGAAACTTAAAACGTCTTGACAAAAAGTTGACAAAAACCACGTGACTGAAAACATGGTTGTTTCCAAATACCCCTACTTTTCAATGTTTGTAAATACGCAATTGAAATAGTTATGATGTAGGCGAGAATTCCACTGTGGCGTATTTTTAAGACAAGAAGCACCACAGTGGTGGTATTTTGCCAATATTTAATTAGTCAAGATTTTGATTTCTCAATTGTGGAGGATTAATACAGCATCATTTGTAATTTTTTGTTTGAAGATAGAAGAAATTTGATGTCTCGAAGGAACTCAAGTATACGAAGCGGCTGTTTCATACAAAGGGTCAAAACCGAGATAATATAAAGACAACGAAGCACCACGGGAAAATCACAGATTATCCCGGCCGGGGCGTGGTACAGCTACTTTTGTGCCATTTCTTCCGTTCGCTTTTTTTGTGCGCTTATTTTGTTTTCTCTATGCTGCAAACAAATTAAGAAGTATCTTATGAAAATCAATTAGATCAACTTTTTACCACGTCGTGTCAGTTAAAGCTACTGCAAAAAAAAAAAAAAAAACATTTTTCTTTGGCGGGGGGGGGGGGGGGAGAAGAGGGGGGTGAGCAAACATTCTTGGAGTTAAAAATACCTCGTGAAAATTAGTATGTTTTGTCGACTTTGTGTGATTGTTTTTAGACACAGTGAAGAACGAATCATTGAGTATCGTAAGCTCTGGAATTAATGGAATGAAGTCAGGATATCGAATCTTTATTGATGGTGTAAGGTTATTTACTAGTCAATAGTGCTTTAGTGGGAATCGTCTAGTTTGCAATTGGCCCATTGTAGCAGGTGTCACGTGACAAGTTTTTTTTGCCAAAAAAAATTATTTTAGGGACTATAACTTTTAAAGAATACCAGAAATTGAAAGAGCACATCAAAAATACCGAAAGAGTCAAGTTTGAGGCCCCTGACGTTAATGAGTAAGTTTTTGCTAGAGAGCAACATTTTCCATCAAATCTTCCTAATCTTTTAAAAATTCAAACCGTCATAAAATCTCATTCTCAAAAACATTGTCTTCCGTGTTCGATATATCTTCTCAACTGAAACTAAAACTAAGGAGAAAAAGGAGAAAAAATATCACAAAACATCTATGCTACATGTAATTAAGATCATATATTTAAACACCGTTACGGTCATAGTTTCCTTTGTTTAAACTTGATAAATTATTAATGAGTCTGACAAATATTGCATATAACCACGTACACACGTCTTTTTTCCCACCTGTATTTGTAGATCTAAATTCAACTCTAATAAAAAATACAATGATACCCTCATATCCAATAAATGTGCTGGTTATTATGTCTTCTATACTGGCCTGTATCATTTGGTGGAGGATATGGAACAGAAATGTTTCTGTGTTTCACAGTCCAGTAGTTTAGTTTAATATATAGATTTAGCCAAGCCTAAATGCGGAGCCCCTGATTGCGATAACTAACCATAAAGAAGCTTCTAAACCTGAGCCCTCGATATGGTCAGCGGATAGCTTGTTTTAACAGCTGTCAATTAACCATTACATGGATGCCCCAAATCAAAGATGTAGCTCTGGTATAGGTACTACTCTCTTATTTTTCAAGCTATTGGCGTACGTACGTACGGACAATCACGTGACAACTAAAATATTTTAGATCGATAGGTTACCAAATTTTCTAAGGTATGGGGCTCCGCTACTATAACACTGTTCCCAAACTAGCGATTATTGTCTTGTCCTAGATGAATTTCCCAATTTTATCCTCAGTTCTACATGGTAGGGAAAAATGCCCCATCCCTTTCCAAGATTTGGGAAAACATCCGATAAATTACTCAAATGTGGGCTCAATAATTTTCGCAATGCCTGGAAACAATGTCCCATACAGATAAATTTGGGAAAAAGTGGGATTACTGTCGAACCCCTATTAATTATAAGCGTCCACTTATTAAAAGGCCACCCCTATTAGGCCGCCAATAATCAAAGTCCCGATGACGGCTTTTCAATCGTTTCTAACTCTATTAAGCGTCCAACCCCCTTTAAGCGGCCACTATCTATTTTCCCGAAGGAAGCCGTTTAATAGGGTTTGAACTGTAGTTTTAAAATTTCCAATATTTTTCCAAAAACGGTAACTGACCTTTTGCAGGACACAAATTCCCAATTTTTCGCCCAAACATTTTCCAAAGTAAGAAAGCTATGTCCTATTTCCTTCGTAAATTTCACAATTTTCCCAAATTGTGTTCCTAATAATTTCCCAGTGTCCGAAAATCATGTCCCAATCACAAATAAATTTGGGAAAAGTGGAACGAAGTTTAAAGATGTCCCAATATTTTCCCACAGCAACAATTTTGAATTTATTGAAGGACAAAATGTTGTTAATCTCTGCCCAATATTTTCAGAGAAGTGGATAATAATTTCCCATTTCTTTGGATCCCAGATTCGAGTAAAATCCCGTAATCGAATAGAAATGTGCTACTTCGTTAACGTGTCTAGGATTGTGGTTTTACCTGATAGAGTGGTTTTTCTCATTTGTTTTGGTGTTGCATTACTACGTTAAGCGATCGCGGCCAAACACCCCGTGTCTCTTTGTCATCTAGCCAGAAGTAAAACCGAAACGAATTGTGACTAGCTTGCACAGGTTTTTCCGAGCTTGAAGTGGGCTACATGAATTTGCTTCGAGCTAAGTTTGATTGGTTCATTGGACTGACTTAGTAATTTGTGTTTGTCCAGAAAGATTACTTTGGCAAGTTGGTTTTACGATACTCAATTGAAAACCGCGCTCTAAATGGTTTGAGTACCTCTACCTGTAGAATCACACGCTTGCATGTAATCAAGAGAACTCTGTCAAAGTACTGATATTTGAGAAATAAAAAACATGTTCAATGTTTCTAACGAGTTATAAAAACACGAGTGGAGGTCTTGAAGAGCGATTGTCTCCCTGGCTTATCGAGTTCTGTTATAAACATCCACGATTGTTTCTATTAAACAATTAGATTATGATCTCAGAGCTCGAGATTGATATCGCATAGGAATCGAGAGCGAATAATTTAATTTAATAAATCTAGTAGTCGATCAAAACTTGATCTAAATCCTCTTCAAAGACACTTCGAAAATTGCACCTCGCTAGGCTACTACCTAGAACAGAATAGATAGTGAGTAACTTGGCCTATCAGAGAACCGCATTCTTGATAGAACTCGATAGAGACATGGAACAAGTACGAGCTTTTGAAGTAATGATGGCGCGAGAAAGGACAATTTGCCTTTTGATGATCCGAATAAAAAAAGTTGTTTTCATTTTTCGTTGCAAATTTTCTAAAAGGAATAGAAAACATGTTCTCCGTGTTTCTATCGAGTTTTAGTATAAATGTACTAGCGTTCTATCACGAATGCCGTTCGCTGATTGGCTACGCTACTCACTATCTATTCTGTTGTAGATAGTGAGTTGCGTAGCAATGTGCGCTTGTGAATAAAGTGAGAGCCGCTTCTTTGCGTTTTCGAGTTGTCTGTGAATATGATTTAGATCAAGTTTTGAACGACTAGTAGATTTATACTAAAACAATTACATTATTCGCTCTCGATTTCTATGCGTGATAGAAATCTCGAACTCATAATCCAATCAGCGCGTGTATTTTATGTAAGCTATTTGAGGTTGAAGATGAATAGAGCTAAATTCAAAAGTAACAAATTATAATAACTATTCTGAAATACTGGATACTAAATACTAAGTGCCGGATGTCATGATGTCATTGCAGATTTTAAGAAAACTGAACTAAATTAAAATGCCATACGCCAATGCCACTCTATGTTCAAGGCTATGGTTCTATCTGATTGACATTTCCATGCTCTAATAAGATTGATGAACCGCTGTAAAATCTTCATCCTTTAGATTAAATGTGGATTATAAGTGCATGGGTGAAACCGTTGTTTTGAAAAGCTAAGTAGGAAGGTAATCAGGATGCAAGGAAAGGTCGAATGAGGGGTGCTACAGTGAGTGGCAAATAATGGGTGTGTCGGGGAGAAGGTGGAAGTAAAGAAATATTTCTCCATAAAGAGGGTTCGATAAATTTTGAAGAATGACAGACGTACGGGTTTTTGCCATTTCCCCTTTCCTCCATTCCTTCCTCCTGATCACCGGCCTTTGGTTTCATCCGCTATTACCTTATAGAAATCTCCAACCCATAATCCAATAGTTAAATAGAAGTACAGTACAACTTTCTCACTGAATGTTTTCTAATAACTAGTTCTGTTGGATTTCAATAGCTTCTAAAACTGTTAGGACCTTCCTTTTTTTAGTTAATAGTTTACCCTGGAGATGTACGAGTGAAAACCGTTGTCACTTATCTCGAAGTCTCCACACTTGTTCATGTTTTCGGGTACTGGGGGCGGCTCATTAGAAATCTCATTGACAATCATTGCCATTCCTTGGAGCTGATGTATTTCAATGTGACAGTGTAGAAACCACCAACCAGGATTATCAGATATGAAATTGATGACCACATACCCCCCAGCAGGAACCATAACCGTGTCCTTTCTGACCGTTTTGTCATGAATGGAAAAATCTGGTTCAAATGTTTCTTTCCAGCTTGGTCTGGTACATCTATTTGGGTCGCATCCCTCCTTAGTACAGTTGATATCATCGCAGTAGATATCACTGTTGTGGTTTGTAATAAAACCAGTTGTGTCGTTATACTCTGGATATCCAACACCAACAACATGAAATGTGTGGCCATGAAGATGAATTGGATGGGCGTTGTCTCTGACACCAATTGCTGAAAACACCATTTGCACAGTTTCGTTTTGGGGAATATCTATGACATGGACACATGTGCACGCGGTTGTAAATGGATTACAGTCAGCCGTAAGGCTACACTTTATGTCATAGTTTTCAAACTCTTCATTTTGGGTTTGGGGAGGAAAGGAGGGGAATATGAAGTTGCGCCCATTAACTGAACTAGTTTGAGAGTCGCCCTCAAAACTAAAGTTGATGAAATGTGTGCAATCTGGGCACTCAATAGGGTCTTTAGGGATTGCATCTGGAAGCTCATCAGGTGGAGTTGGCTCAAGTAAACATAGGTCTTGGACATTAACACATTTGATGTTATATGATGGATGAAATTCCTGAAACGGGCAGTTCACTGCTTTGCATGGGGCGTCGTGTGTGCACTGTACGGGAGGAGACTTGTCTTTGATGTCTTGATATTGTGTTGATGGCACATCAACATCCAGATCATTCGAGTACCCAGGTTGCTTGTAGTGCAAAATAGCCTCTGCCACATGTCCTAGTGACTGGTAGGGTGGCTCGGACCTACTTGTATCAACCTCCAAAGTCTCTGCACGCATCCAGTAGTTATTCAACCCATCTGTATTGGTTGCATGAAGTAAAAAGTCATACCTCTCTCCTGTATGGATGATGATGTAATCGACGTCTTTTACAGGCTCAAGCCAATAGCCGTCAGTACCCACAACAGTCATTTTGTGGCCATCAATGGAGAATCTGTAAGCATAGAGTCCTTGGGCTCCGACCAGCCGAAAACGATATGTATTTCCGGCCTCGACAGTAAATATACTCAGTCTTGTTTGTTTATATGGTACATCAGTATGCCTGCCTTTCCCATTTATAATTCCAGAAAAGTACGGTATAGGCCCAACCGCTGCTCCTTCAGAACTGTCAGTGCGAGTATAGATAACATCTTCGGGTGTAGGCACCTCGCCATGCTCTTTGCCTGGATAGAAACCCACTGCACCTTGGATCTGTGTGAACAGGTCCAAGGATGCCTCTTGTTGCCAGTCTAGAAGCGTTAAAGTGTGTTCAGCTGGAAGGTCTTGAAATGTAGCATCGACACCATGCGGTTGGAGTTCAGTTTGGACTTGTTCCATTCTTTTAGGTGTTTCTTTAACTATAAGAGCACCATAGAAGCCATCTGTTCGCTGCGCACCGCTGTGAGAATGATACCAAAACGTCCCAGAAGGACTGGCAACATACCTGTATGAAAAGCTCGATTGAGGCCCTATCGGACATTGCGTCACTTGTCCTACACCATCCATCCAAGGTGTTCCTCTCTGGTGCATCCCGTGCCAGTGAATTGAAATACCCTCGGAGGTAAGATTGTTGTGAACATGAATTACAACATTTTGCCCTTCGTGAACTATCAAGGTAGGTCCAGGAATCTGTCCATTGACAGCTATCGCCAAACGATACGTTTTACCATCTACAAATTGGGGATAGGTGCAGTTAATGTTGGTCAGATCTGCACATGCCCTATCAGCGTGTTGTGGCAAAGGCCTAGGTGTCCCATCTTCAGCATCGAAATAATAGATCACTCCTTGGGTTCCTCGCATAGCAACTCCCGTAGGTTCATCCACCGATAACTTTTGGTAGCTGGTGAAGGTTCGAATTTCGTCAATTTCAAGGTTAAATCTACAAACTGTTGCGTTTGCATCGCATTCACAACTTGGTTTGCCGTATTCACAATTGAGAGTTTCTTGCAGCACGTCTAAAGAGAAAAATATGAAATTGACAAAAATGAGTTTTGTTATTCTAGGAATGGAGTTCCCAATCCCCACTATGAGACGCGCCTACAGGGGATTATGGTAGGTGTATTGATCAAAACAAATATCCAGCGAAAGATGATAAAATACCAAATAGCAAAACTGTCGAAGCTAACGGGCACCCATCGAACTTCTCAGAAGATGGAAAGAATTTTTCTAAGTGAATTTACAATCTGCTGCTGCCTTTATGAAACGTTGCTAACCTTTTATTATAGATATATTAAAAACAAGATACAAGGAAGACGTTAATTTTTCCATGTTTTGAAAGTTCCAGGTACCATCTTACTAAAAAAAAGTCGATAAATCTCAGTCGAGAATCTCAGTAAGTTGGGGAGAGTTGACGAAAACGTGGCAAAACCTACAGCGGTAGAAGTTTTCCGGAATGGCAGGAAGAGCCCATGGTAAACAGGTCTGTTCAGATCTTTTCCTTCTTTGGGCTCTATAGCTATTTTACAAGTCATCGCTCTGAGAAAGATAATAGAACATTCGTTTTGTACTAAATCTATTGCTTCATAATATACTCACTTTCCTCAAGAAACTGGAAACTCTTTTTGGCAAAATGCCTTGAATTCTCAAAATCGTCTTTGGGTATGTCTAAGCCGGGGAGGAAAAAAATCAATTTTGATTAACAGGATGATCATGATTTGATTTAGGCCCGGGTCGCACTAGAGCCAATTGTGTTTGCTTAAAATATTTCCAAGTTTTGGCGAGGAAAAAAATTGGCAAAAATTTCGCAAGTTCCAAATTTTGGCAGTGGTCGCATTAGGCCAACATACTGGAACCAAAACGTTACTGATTGAAATATACGTAACAAGATTTGTATTTCTCAATTAGTAATCATGCGAGAGTTTAACTCTTCGCAGACTTTTATCCACGCTGTATGTTCTTGACTCTCCGCTACACAGCAAATCGTGAATTCCGGCCCATAATTGGACGGGCAGTTTTGCTCAGCTTGCGTTTCTGTTGTTGCTTGCGCCACTTGCGATCGAAGAAGATTGTCTTGCTGAAGCCATCTCTTCAAATTGCTTCCAGTAACCAGATCCAGGGTACGAGTCATAAGAATCTGAATAAAAACGCTGCTCATATTCCTCGTTTGCATTGAAATAACTGTAAAAAGCGTCAGATGGACCGGGTAAAAAAAGGATTTTGTCTCGCCATCGCACGCGCCAAACTGGCCTAACAGTCAAAGTTATTTTCTTGCCGTAATTTTATCCAGGCATGTTTTAAAAAATATGACAGTCAAATGGTTAAAATAACAAAATTGTTTGCTTTGCCAAAACTTGGAAGCCTCCGAGGCAGCACTTCGGCTTCTTTGAAGATTGGCGAAATTTTGGCAATCCGCAAAAATTTGGCAAGTTTTTGAAAGTGGGGGTCTCGCTTATTTTACGTTACTCGTTGACAGATTTATTACTTATACAAACAAAATTGGCTCTAGTGCGACCCGGGCCTTAGTCATTAAACTACGCACAAATAAAATGTAAGAAATGTGAATACAATGTGATAAATGTAATAAAAGTAACTACAATGTTATAGATGTAATAAATGTAAATAGCGGAGACGCTAAAATTTGAACAACGTAGCCGATACTATGTACAGCTGGCCTTAGTATAAAAAGGTAAAAGCTAATTAACAAATAGATTCCCTGCTGCCGGTCGTCTGTTCAGTATTAGTATAAGGTTACTAGCGGTCTATCACGAATGCCGTTCTCTGATTGGCTACGCTACTCACTATCTATTCTGTGATAGATAGTGAGTAGCGTAGCAGTGTGCCCTTCTTAACAAAATGAAGGCCGCTTCTTGGCGTTTTCGAAGTGTCTGTGAAGAGGATTTAGATAAAGTTTTGAACGACTAGTAGATTCATACTAAAACAATCAGATTATTCGCTCTCGATTTCTATGCGTGATAGTTGACTCGGTAGATAGAAATCTCGAGCTCCTGATTTAATTGTTTAATAGATCACAGACCGCCTGTCCGCAAAGCCTATGAAGTCATTGAACACCCCCTTATTAGTAGCGCTTGACCGCCTCTCTGGAAATGTGCAAGCAGCCAATGAAAATCTATTTCCTTCGTACTGGAAGCCAAAAATCTACTTCCGATCAATACATTGACAGAGTCAAGTCTAAAAAACAGAAATCGAGTGAGTGAGCATGCGAGTGAAATTGTGTTGGAAAAACGTCCTAAGGACAGCTGTAGGAATTGCGAAAGCTCTTTAAGGGAAATTTGGGACCATTCCATGCAAACTAGTGTACTCATCGTCGGAATTTTTGTTAAACCCTCGCAGAGGAAGGACGGCACCATTGGAGTTGTGTTAGCCAAGGTTTGAAGTCCTGTCGGATTGGTGTATTTGCACGATCCTGAAACATACTCGGATCGCGTTTGCAACCTTTGTGGTCGAAAATTTTACATTCTTGGCCAGTTGTTCAAGTTTGTTAAAGCGTGAACGATTCCAACGTTAAGCTGTGTCTCTAAAATACGAAACGCACGCTAGCTACTGGGAAGAAAGCGAGCCCTTCGTAGATAATATTTGTTTCACACGAATCCACAGCCAAAAGATGAGACTTTAGCCGGACGAACTGCTAATAAATCAATTCCATGTACTGAAAGTATCAGCTTCCTTTTGAGCGGAGCGTAATTAAGGTGACATACCTTGCTGAGAAAGAAATAAAAGCGCTTCTTCGAGTGCAGCATCAACGCTTAGCCGAACCGCCACTTTCTCTCCAAATTACAAGTTCTCCCGAGCGCGGAATGGCCGAAAAAAAGGGAAAAAAAATAGGACTGCATGTACCCATGGATGATGTGCCTTACTGTTTGCACTACTTACTACTGACTACCTTGCATTGGCAGGTATCAATCATTTAGCAACCTACTGCCCCGATCAGAGCCCCCGTCCATCTGCTGTACGGGTTCTGCAAACGTACAAAGCCTGCGGCCAGGCACATTTTTCCTTCCCCTCCCCATCCCCTTTCCCCCTCGCACATTTTTTCACCTCACACCTACTCCCTCGGCAAAATTTCCTCCTCCTCAGTCCTCCACAGTTACCAAATCGAAGATGGCGGCCTAATATGAAACTCTGCACTCGCACGCCAAAAATACGCCTGCACTGCAGGCCACTTAACAAGAGGGGAAGGGCGAGAAACGCCCTCCCCGCCCATCTCTTCTCATTATCGCTGTAACTAATGACAACCCTACCCTGGAGGCGACCTCCCTGTGCGCTCTAGTATCTCTGAAAAACATGAAAGACTACTCGCTGTTTACTATTTTTAATTCTATATAATCTATTCACTTTCATCAAGACCCTGAAAATTCAATTCTAGAAAATCCTTTGAATTATCGAAAACCTCTTTGGGTATCAAAAAACAAACAAGTAACTACTCCAGAGAACAAAAAAGTGAAATAAAAATAATACGTGGATAATTCTCACTTTCTCCGTAGAATTCCTATTATTTTGATAGAGTAGTTTTGAACATTTCCGTTACATTGGTAGGAGTGAATTCAGGGCCTATAATTTGGTCAATATGCTTCCTATCCAGGCCTGAAACTTATCTGGCTTATAAATTTTGGCAACAATATTGCAGCAATTAACAAGAATTAAAAGAAAAAAAAAAAAAATGAAAGAACGGTAAATTTACTTACCAGGGTCTTTTTCTTGGTTTTCGTCCTGTAAAAGAAATTAATTTTAACGTCATCTAGCACTTAAAACGATTTCACGCAGCAATTTGATAAAAAGTTAATAATTTGTCCTTTAGAAACCTAAGAAAGTACTGAGAAACGAAGGGCATACGCTTACCTGAGCTGGATTATCGCGAGGCACTGCCGCCACCAACGCCCAAGTTATTATGAAGAAAACAAAACGCTTCATAGTCTTTGAGAAAAGAATAAAATAAATCAGTAAGTTATATAAAGTCACTCCAAAGTTGCGCTAAGCTGAATGGTACTAAGGCATCTCAAAACGTTTCAAGGTTGATGTAAGAGGATCTCAATGAAGGGGAGCGGGGGGCGGGCTTTCGCGACTAATGGTTAATTTATTTCAAAGTGCCCTAGCAAAAACTGTATTGTACCAATTTTGACGAACGGAGTTAAGCGCCCGAGAAGTTTCTTTTTAGCAAGAACGAGGATTCTCGAAATACTAAAAAAAACTTATAAACAACTTTATTAGATAGACAAGGTGTTTTACTGGAAAATACACCACTCGTAAAATTCATACGAAACCACATCCGGGACTCGGGTGGAGTATTTTCCATATTCTCACTAGTGAAGATATCGATGATTTCACTGATATCAAGTTTGTTTCTTAAACTGTACTTAAGAGGGGCCCTCTGTAAATTTCAACTATGGCCATTTGGACCAGAAAAAACCAAATTCCTCAAACTTTCTCAGATGAATGGTCTAGATAAGTGATTCACAAAAATATAACTTTCAGTTCAATTTGATTCGTATTTTAGCGCTGGGGCCACCATCTTGGTTTTGCCCCTCTGAGAGGGCTTATAGCGGCCATTTTAGGGCACATTTTAACAATTTGCCATACAAAGAAAACGACATAAATCCGGGTAAAAACCCTTTATTCGAGACAAGCAAATTTTTCTTGTTACATTGAGAGGCTGTTTTGGCAATTTGATCATCACCTGATTTTTTTTACAGAATTTTAAATTTCTTCCCTTTCGGACTACTCATGAAGTGCCATAAAAAAGGCGAAGTTTAAAGGAAAATATCGCCAAAAGTACATCACTTGAAATTCCAAAACTACCCTCCACTTAAAGAGCAATGTCTCACCTGTAAAAACATGCAATAAAATTTTGGGGCAGTTAAAACTGTAAAATGTTAGAAGAAGAAGTCTAAGCTGTGCTTTTGTCAACAAAGACCGCCTTCCTAATTAGCATAATAACGTGAAAATAACGTTGCACAGAGAAAATAATGATATCTTCCACTTACCTCGCGACATGTCGACAACTGGATGTTCCACGATGCCTCATGTTATATTTCCAGTATGTTTCAGCCACATTTTCGGTGATTAGTGTACGAAATCACTCTCAGACATCGCCACAGTTAAGCAGATTTCAACTCCCTCTCCGAAGCCCGCTTCATAACATCTATCAATATTGTTTATCTTTCGTCTCATAAGCCGCCTTTTGCAAGAAGTTTAACAATTCGCTGAGATTCTAACTGACCCAGAAGTCTGTTAGCAGCCTTTAAAATGCTCCTCTTAATCGAGGATTCTCATCAAGAACTCGTTTAAACTCAGTTCTGTTTTGATCTGTTGTGCACCCGCCATTACTCCACAGATTGCGTTACATTTGGCAAATGCACATTTTCAACGGGTAGGGGTAGGGTGGGTAGGAAGTGAAAATGCAACCGACATTAAAGCCGTTTTACGCATTTCTGTGGCTAAACTAGTAACTGGCTTTCCCAGAATGATTTGAACATGAGTTTCTGCTTGCAGGCATTTTCTAGGTTAGTTTTTTTTTTTTGGGGGGGGGGGGGGAGGTCGTGTATTAAAAAAAAAAAAAAGAAAAAGGAAAACGATAGACAGTATCAGGTCAAAAGATTATGATCTGTGTATCTTGATCAGCTTTATCAGTTCATCAGTGAGGCTCTATTAGGGGTTTTCAGGATGCTGGATATTTGGGTAAAAAATTAATAGGATGCAAGAAATTTAGGGGAAAATTAATGGGGTACAGCATGTTTGGATCAGATAAAGCGGGACAGTTGTGTCTTTCGCTGCCGGAAGTGCCATCAAATTTTGCGAAAGACAACAGACTGACGAATAGTGCGCAGGAAGTAATGCTAAGCGACGTTTTATTGAAACTCCTTACATTTTCTTAGCCGTTTCACTTTTTCATCAGAAAAGAAAATGCTCAGAAAATTACTGAAGGGCAGTTAAGGACGGTGCCTTCTTTTTTGTGGGCACACGGTCTGTGCATTACGTAAGGCATGGTTTAAACGCCAGGCGCGCGCTTGGGTTGGAACTAGAGCCCACGATCCTTCTGGCCTGCTGGAGGGATCGAGAGCTCTAGGCTGGTCCAACACTGGAAGTCAGCGAATAACGGACTTCCCGTCAAATCTGGCAAATCTGATTGGCTGAGAATACGAAACGAACACTCTGCGTATGCTGAGAAAATCGGGTCTGGCCAGCGCTCTCGATTCCTGCCGCAGGCCAGAAGGATCGTGGGCTCTGGGGACGAGAATGACCAGACTTTTATCGTATCCGTAGAAAAAATCATACTGAAATTCAACTGTAGATGGCATAATGCGCGCGCAAAACAACTGCGAGAGACGTCAATGTTTAACTTACTTGGGAAGTAACAGGAAAAAATGTAACGGACACCGACAAAGTTTTCGAAAGGATGAAACAACTCATTTAACTTTTGAAAAAGGGGTGATCACAGCTACAATTTATGGTATGAATTGGAAGTGGCAAGCCTATTCAACAATGCATTAGTTTTTGGCTGTGAGGAAAAGTTATGTAGACTGTATTTTGGCTAAGCCGGAAGAGTGCTGTCCAGGGATGCTCAAAGCGCTGTGGCGACGATTCTGTTATTAAATACATATCAAAAGTGGTTTTTATGTTACCTCTTACCACGTAGTTTAAAGATGTTTTTTAATATGTTTAGTTTTCTGCATGTAAAGGCGAACCTTAGGAGAATCTGTGAAGAAATATCTTTACCTTTCTTTCAGAAAAATGCTACCGTCAGCAGTAGCTAATTATCTTGGAAAAATTAATGACTACCCCAATTCTTTGTGGATACTAATAACCCTGGCTAAGATCTACTATTTCCACGTTTTCTTAATCTGGCGGAAACACGTTTGTATTTTGTAGGCACCATTGGTTATTAGCCTAAGGCACCCCACAGGCGCTAATGTCGTTCAGTTCTGTGATGGAGCACAGCTTCATGTCTGCACAAAACTAGTTTTCAACCCTATGCAGGGCGCTTTAAAATACCCGCATCTATTAAGCGAAGCACTAATGTTGACGCTTAGCTTTTTAAAGACATAGATGCGTTTAAGGCACACAAGTTGAATGAGTCATAAGCAATTGGATGAGTTAACTGATACTTGTCAAAAATATCTGCAGCTTGATTCTCAGCGTCTGTTGTGTCTTCTTGGAGGACCTTCTCCTGTCTGTTTCTGAGCTTTGAAGCCATTCTCGAGAGCAAGGATTAAACGTGGCAAGGAGTCAGGAACTCATCACAGGTGAACCGCCTAATTCTGGCCTCATCTTTTGAGCGCGTCATCTTTTGTGCTACAGTAATTGCTTCGACTTTTATGGCCGTCTCCTGACCCGAGAAAAACTTTTCTTCAAGGTAGGTTTTTTTTTTTTTTCATTGAAACGAGTGGCCTTTTTGGTCACTTTCAGGGCCCAGCCTTTAGGTTGAATTGCTTCAGCAGAAACTGGAAGAGTAGAATTTGCTAGGACAAGGTGAACACTACGATTGTCGCTATATCATATTTTGGCCTTGTCAAATAGGGTTTCTCTTTCAGGTACAAGTCAACATGAACCGTACTGTAAATTGCTCTTCAGTATTTTTCTAAGCATTTCCTTATCTGAGGCAAAAGTGGAACCGCTTAGAAAAAGGAGTTTCAATAAAACGCCGCTTATCACTACTTCTTGCGTACTACTTGTCAGTCTGTTGCCTTTCGTAGCATTTGATGGCATTTCCGGCAGCGAAAGATGCAAGTATAATGCTGAACAAAAAAATCCAAGTAAGAGGCTTTTTATTGGAGTTCTATCCGTATTCTATTTGTAATAAATGAAAATTCTCGTCAAAAACTAATGGCTGTCAATGAGATTAGGACAGTTGTTTACAAATATAGTGTGGAATGTTGTGCCTCGATCTCTTTGCAGACACAAAGGTTGTCATGTAAGAAATTCGTGTTAAACGGTACAGAGTTCGGGACACATTTAATTCACTGTTTATTTCTCCAGCCCGCTCTTTATCTATCTATTCAGTGTAACAAGTGTGGGCTTCGAAATCAATAACAAGGAGCTGCGTTACCTAACCTCAAAGCCCCTGAAATCTGATACAAAACTTTCATATTCCACCGTGATATAAGTACTAAGAGTCCAGAATAACTGCTTATAGCAGTTGACTTACTTTTATTTCATCCTAAATAGCAGACCATTGTTGAGACCCCATAGTGTGAGGGAGGGGGGGGGGGGGGGGGGTGTCGGTGTATCCCTTATCCTATTAATTTTTATCCTAAATATCTTGTATCCTGTTAAATCCAGCTCAACGATTTCCTACTCAATTAATGTCCTGTTTTATCTGATCTAAACATGCTCTACCCCATTAATATTTCCCCTAAATTTATTGTATCCTATTCACTTTTTACCCAAATAATCAGTATCCTGAAAACCCCTAATAGGGCCTCACTGATGAACTGATAAAGCTGATCAAGATACACAGATCATAATCTTTTGACCTGATACTATCGTTTTCTTTTTTTCTTTCTTTTTTTTCTAATACACGACCCCCCCACCCCCACCTACCCACCTACCCTGCAAAAATAACCTAGAAAATGCCTGCAAGCAGAAGCTCATGTTCAAATCATTCTGGGAAAGCCAGTTACTAGTTTAGCCATAGAAATGCGTAAGATGGCTTTAATGTCGGTTGCATTTTCACTTCCTACCCACCCTACCCCTACCCGTTGGAATGTGCATTTGTTAAATGTAACGCAATCTGTGGAATAATGGCGGGTGCACAACAGATCAAAACAGAGCTGAGTTTGAACGAGTTCTTGATGAGAATCCTCGATTAAGAGGAGCATTTTAAAGGCTGCTAACAGACTTCTGGGTCAGTTAGAATCTCAGCGAATTGTTAAACTTCTTGCAAAAGGCGGCTTATGAGACGAAAGATAAACAATATTGATAGATGTTATGAAGCGGGCTTCGGAGAGGGAGTTGAAATCTGCTTAACTGTGGCGATGTCTGAGAGTGATTTCGTACACTAATCACCGAAAATGTGGCTGAAACATACTGGAAATATAACATGAGGCATCGTGGAACATCCAGTTGTCGACATGTCGCGAGGTAAGTGGAAGATATCATTATTTTCTCTGTGCAACGTTATTTTCACGTTATTATGCTAATTAGGAAGGCGGTCTTTGTTGACAAAAGCACAGCTTAGACTTCTTCTTCTAACATTTTACAGTTTTAACTGCCCCAAAATTTTATTGCATGTTTTTACAGGTGAGACATTGCTCTTTAAGTGGAGGGTAGTTTTGGAATTTCAAGTGATGTACTTTTGGCGATATTTTCCTTTAAACTTCGCCTTTTTTATGGCACTTCATGAGTAGTCCGAAAGGGAAGAAATTTAAAATTCTGTAAAAAAAATCAGGTGATGATCAAATTGCCAAAACAGCCTCTCAATGTAACAAGAAAAATTTGCTTGTCTCGAATAAAGGGTTTTTACCCGGATTTATATCGTTTTCTTTGTATGGCAAATTGTTAAAATGTGCCCTAAAATGGCCGCTATAAGTCCTCTCAGAGGGGCAAAACCAAGATGGTGGCCCCAGCGCTAAAATACGAATCAAATTGAACTGAAAGTTATATTTTTGTGAGTCACTTATCTAGACCGTTCATCTGAGAAAGTTTGAAGAATTTGGTTTTTTCTGGTCCAAATGGCCATAGTTGAAATTTACAGAGGGCGACTCTTAAATCCGTTGGTGTATGATCGAAACATCTTCGGGTCTTCCTTGAAAGTCTTTGACAATCTTCGGTAATCTTCGGAAATCTTCGGTAATCTTCGAAAATTTTCCAAAAATGTTCGGCAACGCTCGCGTGACCTTCGCTCAAATTTTGTAGAATTTTCGGAAATCTTGGGAAAAATCGTCAAAAACGCCGTGATCGGTATGCCTATACAATAAAAAGAACATTACACGTTAGCTCGAGGATATGAATTTTGTGTTCTCGTGGCAAGAACAATATCTACATTGTTCTTGCCACTCGAACATAAAATTCATATCTTCTCGCCACCGTGTAATATCCTCTATATATTCACCCCGCTGGAACTTGGTTACTAAGCTCGCCATCTTTGCCATCTCGGCAAGTAAACATGGCGGATAGTTGCTGAATGAAGTTTTCATTTATTTATTATTTAGTCCAGGATATTTGAATAAATGGAGAATTCTCAAAATGATTGTTGTCGTCCTTGGACCAAAAATCGCTTCAAGAACTCGTATTCAAGGCTTTCAAGAATCGTAAACGCAGTGGACAACTGCCAAGACTTGGTTGCACGCATTGGACTTGAAAACAGCGCATGCCCAGCTACATTTGTCTAGCGTAGGGTTCGTAGCATTTACCGATGGACCAAAATTCTTCGAGCGAGAACAACTGAAAATTTTTGCCCGCGAGGAAATTTTAAGAAGTGGAAGACCGGCCAGAAAGAGTACCAATCTAACAAAGAACGCTTACTGACTACGGACTAACAACGACTAGTTCCGAAAGTCAATTTAAAGGCTAAAGTTAGAAACAAAATAGGACAAAAGACGACGAAGTAGAGTGTGATGGCACATCCATGACCTCGCAGCACATCTTAGACTTACGCTAAAATATTTCGCAACCACTTAAAAAGGAAGTTGGAATATTCACAGATATACTCTCGGTATTTATCAATGTGATTCACACAGAATAACCTTGTAAGTTTTAATTAAATTTAAAAAATAATAGTAAAAAATCATTCTCCCTTCTTTAGTACGAAGCTCTTTCCCTAAGAACGCGTCTCAAAGACAAACAACACTGCCGGAGCATTTTCAACGTGAAAAACGAAGAGTAGAATGGAATCCTAATAACATTAAAATGCTCTTTCTTTCTAGAAAATAGTAATAAGAAAGTTAGCTTCTTTAAAGTTTTAGATACTGAGGTCAGCAGTAAACATTTGATTCTGGATGGGTTCTCAGTTTAAAATATTTCATTGGAACATGTTATACTCAGCGAAACTAGAAGGAGTCAGTTTTAGAAAAAATAAATAATTTTTTTCGTTTGTCTAGAGCAGCTGGTGAATGGACCGGTGGGAAAATATGACTCAGCTGATAACGAGGCGAAATCTGGTAACATGTACAAGAAAACTTACTGCGGTAGACTCCTCTCCTTGAGTGTCTTCCCTTCAAATTCTCTCCCGAAGTAGACCAATCCTTCTCAACAGTGTTGTTCCCTGTGGAAAACTGAATTTTGTCTTTCGCTTTGCTCTTTTTTAGGAAGACCTAACTCTAAAACAATTGCATGCGATATTGACAGCTGTCAGTTTGAAAAGTCACATTATAGAAGCTAAAGTTACAACTGCCAAGACTTGTCGGCACTTGTAGAACCTGAAAACCACGCATGCCCAGCAAGGTTGCAAACAACTATTCTTGCATTCCTAATGTCATGTTTCAGGCTAACGTGCACGAAAATTACGATCAAAGATTGCAGTTGAGAACAAAAGACAACAAAAGGCGACGAAGTGGTGTCGACTTGGCACTTTTGTCATCTACTACTAGGGGAATTACCTTCTCAGTTCAGAAATGTTGTTGATTAAACCTGAGCTCCAAAAGAACAAAATGTGACAATTAAATACAACTTAACAAATAACGAAAACAGCTTTTGTCACGTTATGGGGAATTTCAAGCAAACACCTTAATGGATAGGTACAAATTGGGGGTGTCGAAGCTAAGTGCTTTTAATTTGCTTAATAATCGTTCATTGTTTTAAGCCATTACACACTACTTAACTGTAGCAATACGGTATCACTATCGGTTACCTAAAATAACCACTTTCTCACTAACTAACGGCTTGTTTTTTTTAAAATAAATCGGAAAGCATTAAGAAATTGGTCTTCAGAAATAACCACCAAATTAAACTTGAGTTCCAAAAGAACGAACGGACGAAATGGTGTCAACTTGGCGCTTTTGTCATCTGCTACTAGGAGAATTACCTTTTGAGTTCAGAAATATTCTTGATTAAACCTGAGCGATATTGACAGCTGTTAATTTGAAAAGGCGCATTATTGAAACTCAAGTTACATCTGCCAAGACTTGTAGGCACTTGTAGAACCCGAAAAAACTGCGCATGCCCCGCTACATTTGTCTAAGGAAGCCTTCCTAATATTTGCTCAACGAAACATTTTCGTCTAGCGAAATATTCTGATAATTTATCCTTGTTATAGAGACCATAAGAGAAGCAAGACCATCCAGGAAGAGAGTCGAGACAAACAAGCATTCTTGCATTCCTAATGTCACTGATGTTTCAGATTAATGTTGTGCGCGAAAATTACGATCAAAGATTACAGTTGGGAACAAAAGACGACAAAAGGCGACGAAGGCGGATGAACTTGGCAAGTTTGCCACTGCCTCTAGGGGAATTACCTTTTCAGTTCAGGAATGTTGTTGATTAAACTTGAGCTCCAAAAGAGCAAAACGTGACAATTAACAGCAACTTCACAAATAACGAAAAAGCTATTTTCACATTATAGTGAATTTCAAGTAAACACCTTAATGGATAGGTTCAAATTGGCGATATCGAAACTAAGAGCTTAATTTGCTTGATAATCGTTCATTGTTTTAAGCTACTACACATTACTCGTATGTAGCAATAAGGTATCATAACTTGTCACCTGATTTAACCACTTTCTCACGAACTAACTGCTTGCTTTTCTGAAATAAATCGAAAAGCGTTAAGAAATTGGTCTTCAGAAATGGCCACCATATTAAACCTGAGTTCCAAAAGGACGAAACGTGACTTTTAAAACACGACAAAACATAAAACGTTCACAAATATTGTCACATTACAGTGACTGACATTTCAGGCAAACATGATAATTACCTGAAACAAATTGGTTTCAAATTAATGCTTTGAAATTATCGCTCGGCAAACCGTTAGGAAATGACCTTCGAAGATAACGACGGAGGAAATTTTGAGGAACGTGAGACCAGCCAGAAAAAGTGCCAAGCTAAGACTAACAACCATTCCTACATTCCTAATATCAACTTTAAGGCAACGTGAAAAAAAAAAAAAAAAAAAAACCAAGAAACAAAAAAAAAAAAAAAACCAAAAAAAACAAAAACAAAAACCAAAAAAAAAACATTCTTGCTAAAAATATGATTGGAGAAAAAAAGCGACAAAAAGCGACGAAGTGGGGTTGACTAACTATGTTTATCACCTGTTATCAGGAAATTATCCTTGGGTATAACGTGCTCTCCAAAGGACGAAACGTGGTAGGACCGTAGGAGTAGGGGGGAGATGGAGGGAAGGGAAAACTACGTCAAACACCTTTCTGAGTCGGATCTACCTTGAATAGTTAGCTAACTGTTTATCATAACCGTATGGAAGAGTGTCACAGGACGGCTACTATGGTCATATCGCTTTGCAATCCCAGGATCTTCGGTGAGATGATGTACTCTCGCTTGAAAGAGCCATTGTCTTGTATGTTACTCAGTTACTCCAATTCAGTACAGTTGTTTAAACAGACGTAGCCTAACGCTTGGGCATAAAATGACGCACGTGATCGCGAGTAGCTTTAATGTTCTTTGTGCCTCAATGCGATAATAGTGTTCAAAAACGGCCCGAAAATGACAACAAATCGTATCTCAAAAGTGTTCCAAAATGTGTCCAATAGTGTTGCGGTGCTTCTTGTTTTCCAAAATTTATCCGAGGGAGGATGGCCCCGACTCTCCCAAGAGGATGTACCTCCGGTCAATCAGCACACACCATGCAGCTGTTGTAGTCGTTGTGCCTCCTGGCAAAACTTTTTCTCACGAGCGGTAAACGAAAACGGTTCTTGTCACAACTACATGTGTGTAAAGTTACAGGCAAACATGTTAATTAATACGCCCAAATTGGCATCGAAATGGTGCTCAATTTACCTCATTACCACATATATTGTTTGTAGCCATTACATACTACTTACCTGGAGCATTTAGGTATCACTACTGGCTACCTAAAATAACCATTTCCCAAGTAACTAGCGACTTCGTTCTTTGAAAGAAAGCGGAAAATGTCAAGGAATTGGCTTTCGGAAATGACCAGCTGGAGGGAATAAGTTGTTTGAAAAGAATATATCAAGAAAAACTACAACTCGTCCATCAAGGCGTTTAATAAGTTTTATTTGCAGAATTTTTGAAGACCAAACTTAAACTTTGCCCGAGGGTAATTCCCCTGGGAGCAGATGATAACATATCTAGTCAACCCCACTATGTCGACTTTTGTCGTCTTTTGCTTCTAATCACTGTTAATGTAAAAATGTTGCTAGCCCTAGCTAGGCACCCTTCGTGGCTGGTCTTACGTTTCTCAAAATTTCAGCAAGAGCACAAAGCTTCAGTTATTCTCACTCAATGATAAAACTACCCTAGATATGTGTAGCTAAGCATGCGCTGTTTTCAAGTTCAATGGTTGCAGGTATGTCTTGACAATTGTAAACTAAGCTGCTTCAATAAAACTTTTTTCAATTAACTGCTGTCATTTCTATTTTTCAACAATTAGGACGGCTCTTGGAACACACAAGGTATCAGATCAATTTAAGGTTTTTTAAACTTCCGCAAATAAAACTTATTAAAACTCTTTTTTACGCGATTCGTTGTTATCCCCGATATGCCTTGGTGGTCATCTTCAAAAGTCAATTTTCTAACGATTTAAAACGATAATTTTAAATCACTATTTCAATACTAATATGCGTGTCATGATTGTCGTGGTTGCCTGAAATGTCAAAGTATTTTGACAATGTTTCGGAACGTTTATGTTAAGTCGCTTTTAAAAGTCACGTCTTCGTTCTTTTGGAACTCAAGTTTAATTTGGTGGTTATTTCTGAAGACCAATTTCTTAATGCTTTCCGACTCATTTCAAAAAAACAAGCCGTTAGTTAGTGAGAAAGTTGTTATTTTAGGTAACCGATAGTGATACCGTATTGCTACAGTTAAGTAGTATGTAATGGCTTAAAACAATGAACGATTATTAAGCAAATTACAAGCACTTCGTTTCGATACCGCCAATTTGTACCTATCCATTAAGGTGTTTGCTTGAAATTCCCCATAACGTGACAAAAGCTGTTTTCGTTATTTGTTAAGTTGTATTTAATTGTCACATTTTGTTCTTTTGGAGCTCAGGTTTAATCAACAACATTTCTGAACTGAGAAGGTAATTCCCCTAGTAGCAGATGACAAAAGTGCCAAGTCGACACCACTTCGTCGCCTTTTGTTGTCTTTTGTTCTCAACTGCAATCTTTGATCGTAATTTTCGTGCACGTTAGCCTGAAACATGACATTAGGAATGCAAGAATAGTTGTTTGCAACCTTGCTGGGCATGCATGGTTTTCAGGTTCTACAAGTGCCCACAAGTCTTGGCAGTTGTAACTTTAACTTCTATAATGTGACTAGCTGTCAATATCGCATGCAATTGTTGTAGAGTTAGGGCTTCCTGAAAAAGAGCAAAGCAAAAGACAAAGTTCAGTTTTTACAGGGAACGACCCTGTTGAGAAGTATTGGTCCACCTCGGAAGAACATTTTAAGGGAAGACATCCAAAAGAGAGGACTCTAGCGCAGTAGTTTTCTTGTTGCCAGATTTGACGTTGTTATCAGTGTTATCATGATACCTGCCCTCAATCCCATGCATCAGCTGCTCTAGGCAAACGAACCAATTTATTTTTTTCTAAATCTCACTCCCTTTAATGTCGCTCAATAAAACATGTTCCCATGAAATATTGCAAACTAGGATTTAAAGAAGCTGAACTTTTGTATCATAATTTTTTTTTTTAAGAAAAAGCATTTTTATGTTCTAAGGATTCATTTTTAACTTGGAAAGTTTATAATTTCCAAGTCGTAGTGGTGGGACGATTTCACTCCATCACTCCTTCACTCTTTCGCTCCTTCGCTCCTTCGCTCATTCGCTCCTTCGCTCCTTCGCTCATTCGCTCCTTCGCTCCTTCGCTCCTTCGCTCCTTCGCTCCTTCGCTCCTTCGCTCCTTCGCTCCTTCGCTCCTTCGCTCCTTCGCTCCTTCGCTCCTTCGCTTCCTGTTAGACATTTGGAATCCCGGGCGGAACTCCCATATGAGAAGGTCAGGGATGCTCATCGGAAAGTGTGAATTTAACTCCTAAAGAAGACTAATGTGGGCGTTGCTCGAGCTTCATTAGACCCTAAAAGATACCACTTAAAACAGAATAGGTTCGATTACTAGCCACTGTTCAAGAAAGGATCCCGCGAGCACTTGTAGACCCAACTCGCGTAGTCGAAAGATCAGCGGAAAACAAATTAAAGCAATTCTTTTATTATTATTTCTTCGAGTTCACCCTAAAGATACTTTGACAGCTAAAAATGGTGACGTTTCGTCATCAACACCCTAAGTGAGACCAGAATCCTTGATTTGCACCCGAAGCATCCTCGACCTGTTTGTATAGGAGTCCCCCCCGGGCTTCGAACATCGCACTGTCCAAGGCCGTTTTACAGTCAATTGCATGTGTCAAGTTAGTTATTCTTTGAAATACTCAATATCTTACCCCAGAAATGATCTACATTAAATAGATTTTCGCACGAACGCTTTTATATATAAAAGCTAATTATATCAATAGCTCATTTCCCGAAGGTGTCCGCTTATACAACCGTTCTCGATTGCCGAAAACTGAGGAGATATTGAAAATTACAAAATTGATGAGCTGTATGTTTTTTCAAACTATGATTCAAGCCGTGATTAAAAGTTTCGGACAATCAACGGACAAGAGAATTGAGGAGAATTGGAACGACGCGTTTCGCTATTATTCATACAGTATTGTAAACAAGTACTTCAAAGATGAATACGGAAATGGCGGAATGATTTGAACAAAATAGATGATAAATAGAAAAAAGACATTACACAAGACTGGGAGTTCAGCAGTCACTAACATCGCCTTTGAAAGGGAAGGGGAAAAAAAAAAAAGAAAAAAAAAGGAAGTTATTACAACACGGGGTATTCATATTTGGCCACCCAACCAAGCAGGAACCTCGTCGAACAGGGCCTAGCTTTGTTGAGCGGAAGAGACGCGGCGCTGTCTTTGTGGTGTCATGACTCTAAGTTGGATATTTTTATTATTATTATTATTAGTAGTATTATTATTGTTTTTAAGATCTCTCAAAAGATAACAAAGAAAGAAAAAAATCACTGATATCGCCTGGGAAAATAAACCATTTCAGCGAGTTTTGAACCGAAACGAACATTTCTTTGAAAATCACTGAACTCAACCAACCAACCACTGATAATTACCCCGCAGTTGTAGCTTTAGCCTCTAGTGATCGTAAGCTTCAATAATGTAAACGCGACTTTTCAAATTTAAAAAAAAAAAAACTGTCAACATCGTACGCAATTGTTTTATTGTTAGGTCTTTTTGAAAGGAGGCAACGCAACAAATAGCATTCAGTTCTCCGCAGGGAACTAAACAAGGCTGTTGAGAAAGATTGGTCTACCTCACAAGAGAATTTGAAGGGAAGACATTTAAGGAGAGGACTCTAGCGCAGTGAGTTTTCTCGTTACCAGATTTTACGTTGTTATTAGCCAGGTGTTATCATGATATTTGCCCTGATATATGGCTACGGTAATATAGCCCTGCTATGCTAATATTGCCTTGATATATGGCTACGGTAGCTACTCAGTCGCACCTTTATGGCTTCCGTCTTTTGGCATAATATTCCTTCTTATTTGAAAAATCTTAAGATTAAATGTACACAAGAATCAAAGATAGTTCGGTAAGGCTTGAAAAATATAATTTGCCCTACTGCTGCAGATAAGTAGATCTTAGTAAAAGTAAAAACGCTATGTAGTTTTTTTCTTCAAATATTTTGGTATTTCCGAGAAAAAGGACATTACAGGTTTCACGTCCAGACATCAATCTAACGAGTTGTAACTGGGCTGAAAATTGACCATTTTCATTCGATTCGCATTTCGCAACTATTGAGCACAGAAAAGTTGTAATACAACCAACTTAATTCAGAACTATTCCTTGTCCAAAAAAGCCCAGTCTCAAGAAGATTGGATTTATCTTACTATTCAGCGGTAAACAAAACCAAAGTGTTCTCCCACGATAAGTTCGTCAGTCGGAGAAAACAATTGTCATTTTGACCATGTGTCATGTCTCGGAATTCCAAAAGATTTTAGACTCTAACTATACTAGGATAGGTCTTTCAATTTATGTATAGTTTAGTTTGGGCAAATGATTAGGCACTCGTCAAAACATTATTCAAATCACACACAATAAAAGATTAAAATCACGCCAGCAGTGGCGTGACCAAAAGTACTACCATTGTTTTTGTCGTTAAATCACTTCAATTCGAAATATCACAGGAATATCAGCACGACTTAAGCATAAACAAACATATATATGTTCACCTTAGCTGGGTTATCATGTCTTGACTGGCAAACAACATTCCTATCGTGCCATTTCAACGGTGTTCCATTAGGTTTGCCTTACCTGTACGTATTCGTCTGGTGATTTTGATTTCCCCAAATCGCTCAATATTACCAAGTTCCTACGCAAATGTTCCTACGTTTTCCATTTTGTTGTTCGGTACAATCTATCAGGCAGAAATCCCCAGTAATTAGCAATAACAAATAAGCCGCTATCTTCGATGGCTCCGCGTCTCTTATTTGCATATCATGTGCCCAGCAAAAGTCTTTGCAGACAGGGTAAGGGTAAAGTGGTAATTATTTCCGACAGAAAAGGCGTTAGAATTTTTCCAATATCTCGATGTTAGTTCCAATTCAGGGCCTCCTTTCTTAGGTACAGTGATAAAATGCTACACATGAACCAGGTCTTTGTGGCTCTAAATTCAAACAAAGAAAAGTAACTCTGTTAAAAGCTCTACAATCCCCACCCTCACCCCCACGTAAAATATGTTGTAACGCACGGGTCTCGGATAACACATCTTCAGTCAAAGTGGAGGACTTTCAAACGTCTTCAAAATGGAAATCCGAAAGTCGCACGTGGAATAACGCTTTAGCAGTTACTGCTGGCCTAATCAAACGACACAAATAACACAGATAGATGATACATACATGGGACTTGGCAGTAACTGTTTTCTTCAAAGTCGGATATGAGTACTGACAAGAACGCCGCTGAAAATTACATGCAGGGAAAGAATCAGTTTGCAAGATTCAGGATATTACAAACCGAGGTAGGAGAACATACTATTATTATGTGTATTCCATTTATACTGCTTGGTAATGCTGACGTTTCAAACTGAAGTAATACGCTGATACGATGATAATACTTTTGGTCACGCACTCGGAAGCTGCTGGCGTGATTTTGTGTCTTTTGTGAACGATTTTGAATAATGTTTTGACGAGTGCCTAATCATTTGCCCAAACTAAACTATACATAAATTGAAAGACCTATCCTAGTATAGTTAGAGTCTAAAATCTTTTGGAATTCCGAGACATGGCACATGGTGAAAATGACAATTCTTTTCACCGAGTGACTAACTCAATATTGGAGAACGCTCTGGTTTTGTTTACCGTCAAATAATTAGATTAATCCAGTATTCTTGAAACCGTCCTTTTTTAGACAAGGAATAGTTCTGCAATAAGCTGGCTGTATTACAACTTTTCTGCGCTCAATAGTTGCGAAATGCGAATCGAATGAAAATGGTCGATTTTCAGCCCGGTTGGGACTCGCTAAATTGCATGAAATTGAGTCTGAAAGTTAAATCGTAAAATGTCGCTTTTCTCGGAAAGACAAAACTATTTCAAGGAAAAAACTACAACCTGTTTGCACTCTTGTTAGGGGCTAGTTATATGCAAAAGACGAGCGAATTTGAGTTTTCCAGCCTTGCCGAAGAAATTTGATTTTGTTTGATTTTTGTGGGAATTTGCTCTTAAATCGTAAATGTCGCTTTTCTCGGAAAGACTAAACTATTTCAAGGAAAAACTACAGCCTGTTTGCACTCTTGCTAGGGGCTAGCTATATGCAAAAGACGAGCGAGTTTGAGTTTTCTAGCCTTGCCGAAGAAATGTGATTTTGTTTGATTTTTGTGGGCATTTGTACCAATTTTCTAAACAAATTAAGCTATATCTCTTCTCTTAACAACTCCCTGTGTTTGCACTTTATTTACCCGTCTCTTTCACTCCCTTGGTCTTATTTTGTTTTGCAAGTAAAAGGCAGGGGAATAACTCGAAAACTGCACGGTGATTTAGCCTCTCCTTTTCCCTAAATTGTTGTAATTTGTTGTTGTTGTTAAATTTTTAGGACTTTTAGAAGTAATTTTATGAGTTCTGGGTGATGCGATGGAGGAGGTCAATTTAAGTCCGGTTCTAAATGAGGTTGATTACTTACTTGTCAACGTAAGTGGGGTCCAAAAAATTCAATTCCTCAAACAAAGTGCACAATTATTTTTTACCTGGTGTATGAGGTAGCTTTGCCATGCGTTTGTGAGCGGCACAGTGACTTAAATTGGTCTAACATGACTCAGCAACACACTTAACACAACTCAGTATGTAACTTACTGATTTCTTTTATTCTTTTCTCAAAGACCATGAAGCGTTTTGTTTTCTTCATGATAACTTGGGCCTTGGTGGCGGCAGTTCCTCGTGACAACCGAGCTCAGGTAAGCATGTGACCTCCGTTCCTTCGTACTTTGTTAGGTTTCCTAAAGACGAGCTATTTCATTTTTCTAAGCTGTCTGAAATCGTTTTAAAGCCATGACGCCATAAGTATCGCTTAATGTTGATATGCAAAATTCCTTTGCACAATGATTTTAAACACGATTGACCACTGAATCTGATCGAGCTGAACTGAGAACTAATTCGTTCCCTTGCGATCCGCCATCTTGATTTGGGCGAGTAAAAACGTCTTTTAGCGGTTTCTGTTTTGCAATTTCCGGTCTCAAAGTTAAGAGGCCATCGTCAAACATCATCGCTTCTGCATTAATTTGCGTGTCATTTGTTCATACTGATATTATTAATTTATTTCTTTAACAGAGCGAAAACGAAGACAAAGACCCTGGTAAGTGTATTAACCGTCTCCCTTTAGCAATTGTAAGAAGCAGTAGAACATTAATTGTTATTTTGTTTTTGTTCTCGTAAATTGCTACAATGTTGTTGCGAACATTTTGTATTATATCAAACATTACATCAAATAAGACACAGGCTTGGATATGGACGTTACATTCAAGTTATGGTGGTGGGAGTTAACCAAATTATAAGCCTCGAATTTTCGTCCGTTGATGTGAAAAAAAAACCCCAAAAATCATAAACGTAAAAACTTACCCTTTGTTCCCTATTATCGTCTACTTCCAATTTAGTTTTTTTACCACTTAATAGTTTGACCGCAAGAAAAGTTAGTATGATCATTTATTTTTTCCTAAGAGGGCACGGTAACGAATCCTGCAATCTGATCGGTTCTTAGCGCGGTCCGGATTTCCTACGTGCCAGCCGTGTACAAATCATCGCAAAAAATTTACGAGCTAACTAGCGAGTTACACAGATACTCGACAAGGAAAAATGTATTAAATAGCAAATTTATTTCGAATTACTTTATGTTAGTTGCATCTAGTTCACCAGTAAAGTTCTCCAAAATTGTTTTCCCGGTGTGGAATTTCATGCAAAGTTTGAAGTTGTACTACAAAAAAAAATTCTATCAGTCGTTGCGAATTACTCGAAATCAGACTTTTTACCCTAAATTGAGTAGTAGACAGCGAGGAAATTCGTTAAGTGTATTCCACAGAAATTCTCTTCAATACAGCAACGATCAGAGAGGTAAACTCGACTGCAATTGTGTTTTTTTTTGGTTCAAGTTGTGCGGCGAGAGAAACACAGGATTACGCGCCATTATAGTGCCGATTCATCGACAAAGTTGCGTAAACAAACCCACTTGTAAGCTAATTTATGGCAGGGAAAAATAGATATGTTATTTGCCGGCTTAGGGTGGGTTCGAATAGTAAAAAACTGTGACTGCTCCCCTCGGCCCGGTGCGGCCTCGGGAAGTATTTTCAAGACCTCGGCCTCAGTTTTTCACTATACGAACCGACCCTTCGCCGGCAAATAACATATATTTAGCACTACAGGTAGTAGACAATGAGTGGTCTCTCATATTTTTCAGAGATACTAGAGCGCGAGCGAAAATCGCCTCCAGCGAGAAGTAACAGGTTACAGCGATAGTGAGGGCTGAGTTGTAAAATAGACATTGATGTACGAAACGGAGCGGGGGGGGGGGGGGGGGGGCGACCTTACTGCTACTTATTGGATAGGAAGCTAGTCTATCGCGGCGGCGTTACATCCCAACATTTCGTTAGCTTTCTAACGGTTGAACGGTTCTTAGCGGAGCTCCAGCGCACCCTAGAGGCCGGAGCGAAGCCCCATACCGATCGATCTAAAAAATTTTGGTTGTCACGTGACTGTCTGTACAAGCCCCATACCTTGAAAGATAAGGGATTAGCACCATTACCATAGGTACATCTTTGATATTGGAGATCCATGTTATGGTTAATTGACAGCTGTCAAAACAAGGTATCCGCTGACTAGTATCACGTGACCATATCGTGAGCTCAGGTTTAGTGCTTATCGCGGTCGCGTGTTTTTTTTTTTTTTTGAAAGTGACCGCTGATCTGGTATTGTTTTGCGATTAAATTGCAAGCTCAAGTCAGGTTATCACTGTGGGGGAAAAAGGGGGAGTACATGCAAAAGCAAAATTTTTGGGCGCAAATTAACCCCTGGCACGTTGTTGACCTTTCTTCCGACATATTCCTTGTACAATCCTCTCTAGGAAAGTCTCTGATATATTGCGTAAGTAATTTCTACAATCTTGGTTACGGTTATTGGCTATAATTCGTTAAAATTTAGCTGCAAAAATTACCGTGAGCACACGCCGAACAATAACAGGTCCACAGTTGATAATTTTTTTAGTTTGTGATCCAACAAAAACAAATGTTTTTTTTCCTTTATGGCTTATTGTTGTAGTAAAAGACTGACTAAAACTACCAGCATCGCTGGCTATTTAATCTTTCTTTTGTATTTACTTAACGGAATTATGAGGGCGCCACTGATAAATAATGATTTCTAAAATGAAAACATTATGAGTATTGAGCATAATGTATTTTAAGCAAAGTTTGTTTCTAAACTGTATTGCGTGATGGAAAACAAGGTGCCATTTAAATTGAGGGGTGGCTTTTATGGAAATAATTTTGGAGCACTACATGAAGTTGAAAACCGTGAATTTTCATACGTAGAAATTAACAATAATCCAGCGCAATACTGAATGATACAACACCGTACCAAAATGCTGGCACCACACAGAACGCATAAAGTGCGACTTAACCACGGCGAAGAAAATTACATCACGTAATTAGCGAATCCTTTTTTTTGTCCATCGTAATTGTTACGTCATTCAGTTTTACTTGAAAAATAAATCATGCTGTAAAAAAATTTTCCTCGTCTGATTAATTTATGGTGGAAAACAGACATTTTAATAATCAAATTAAAATCCCTTTGATTTTATATACGACATCAGTTTAAACATTTGCCTAAAGTAGCCACGAGTGTTCCTTAAAAGAGAACCAAACGACGAATTTATTCCACTATGAGTGCAAAATACAATCAGCATGCCACAGTGAAAATAAGCTTCCAACAAAAATAAAATGAAAAGTAGGCTGAAGGAGAGTTTAACCCTAAGAACTCCGTGTTACTATCCCCGACTGCGAACTTCTAAATGAATCCTTTCGATTAAGACATACGTAAGTCTTACTCACATCAACCTATATACTTTTACATGTCAGTCAATTGAGATTAGGAAAATCTTGCTTCCTACCTTAAATCTTCTTTTTAGCGTCGGCTGAACTCAAGAAATCAAAATTTTCAGAAAATTAATCAATGAAACAGTGAGGATAACATTAGGAATTCACCTTATCTCAAACTGATCTTTCCTTAGCTTGTTCAGCCTCTAACAAACAATTGAGGGGTGGCTGTTACGTAAATATTGTGGGAGCATTCCACTGACTTAGATACACACCCGTAATATTGCCTGTAGCTTTTTGCAGAACTCACGAAAGCGGCCAAAGTCCTAAATTACGAAATAAATTTATTGTTCTAGTTCCGGCTTACGATGGAATGAATGAATTTTGTTTTCTTTCATTAATTAGAATGTGGAGGTTTTGCAGGTTTTGTTTTCGTCTAAACCACCACATATCAATGTTTTTCTCGGTGTTGTTCCATTACTTTAGTTGTATGCTACGTTTGTGAAAAAGGGAAAATTAAACAGTGAAATACTGACTAAAACTACCTGCATCCCTGGTTACTGATTCCTTCTTATGTATTTAATTAAAGGAATCATTATAGGTAAAGTCTGCATACGAACCCAGTCGCCCATCAGGGCGGACCTTATCCCGGTTTCTGTAGCATGAAGTGGCTAGGAGTATTTCTACTCCTCCCTGGATGGGATGCTAGTCCATCGCAGGGTTACCCCCAGCATTAAATTTGCCGGTACCCATTTATACACCTGGGCGAATAGAGGCACTGTGAGAGCAAAGTGTCTTGCCCAAGAACACAACACAATGTCCACGGCCAGGGCTCTAGCCCGAAGCGCTCAATCCGAAGACGAGCGTACTAACCATGAGGTCACCGACAATTATGATAACGTTACTGGTAATTGACGGTTGTAGAGGAATAAAAGACGCTTAACTTTGCATAAAGAAAACACATGACGTAGTTAGTAAATCTCTCGTTTTTTTGCATCCTAATTGTCGTTCAGTTTTAACGAGCAACAAACGACGAATTTATTCAACTATGGGTACAAAATACGAGCAGCATGCCACAGTGAAAAGAATCTACCAGCCAATATAAAATGAGACATGCCGACCAAGATGTTTAACCTCAAAACTCTGTCTTGCCCTCAACTTCGAAATTCTAAATGATTGCTTTCGATTAAATATATACGTCTTTTATTCACATCAGCCGGCATATGTCGACTCCCGATAAGTGGAGCCTCCTAGGAAATTTGAAGAAAGATTCGCGCTATCTGGAGTTCGAATTGTAGCAACCGCTCGCACTCGGGCTTGTGAAGCTCTTAGCGGATTACTCATCCAAACAACCGATCGATTACCTCAAGTGGTTGATCATGTGTGTACTGTGGTGTAAACACGACAGATAGTATATGACTAAGCTTTCAGTTCGACGCACGAAAGTAAATAGTTTGTCGTAGGAAGTTATCCAGCACGCATAGCAAGACACACTTAAAGCATGCACTGCGTGAAACGCACTGTAATAATCTTTTATCACTACTCACGTCCATCAACCGCATTGAGAAGCTAGCATAAAACTCTAAAACTCACACAAACAATTAAAAGTTCTAAAACCAGAAATAGCAACCACTCGAACTTTGGTTTGTGAAGTCCTTAGAAGATTACTCAACCAAACAACCGATTCCGTGCCAACACCTCAAACATTTCATTATGTGTCTCCTGAAGTGTAAAGACCTCACATTTGCGTAACAAGACACAGGAAAAGGACTTGTTCAAGTCTGTCCCGACAGATTATGACTCATCAGTCTAAAAAATTATCGGTCAATCAAATTTCTAACTGTTTTTCATGTGTTCATGCAGTCAAGTCATTTTCTTGAAATGTAAGAGTTTTCCTTTCTTCTATCTCATCACAATTGAACTGTTCTTGTTAAAGGTCTATGAGCAGAATACCGCAAAAAAGTACAAAAGCTACAAACATAGAGCAGCCAGTGTTTTCAACCTACTCAAGTTACGACGTAGATGCTAGCAGCAAATTCAAAGAGCTACGATGATTTACAAGTTGCTGCATGAGATAGTTCTAGATCATGTAAGTTCTAAAGCTGAAAAGCAAGAAACCGAATATAACCCATGGCATTCTGAGAATATGAACTCAATGTTCCATTACCGTGCACAAAGTATTACAAAAATAGCTTTAGCTATGGCGGCGCCATTCATTGGAGCAGTCTTTCTTGTGATGGAACGGAAGCAGAGTCCGTTGGAAAAACTCAAAAGTCTGCTTAATAAAGTACTGTAAGGCGCGGTATTAGTCAGGAAAGCAGCTTTTTAGGTATAGATTAGTTATTTATAAATTGTTTTTTTTAAGGCCGACGCGTTTTACAGTGATCAAGTAAAGAATATCTGTTTGTCTGTCTAATACCCTCGAGGAGTACTCAAGAATTGTCTCTTTAGAGTCTACAAAAGACAAAAGAGAAAACACATAGCAAGTATTGGATGAGTTTTGGACCGAAACCAAGATTTCTTTGAAAATCACTGAACCCGACCCACTAAACAGTGATAACCACCCCTTAAAAACACCTAATTACCATTCAAATTGTCTTCCAAAGTTAGAGTGCAAATTCTATGAGCAGAATACCGGAAAAAAGTACAAAAGCTCGAAGAGTAGAGCAGCCAGTGTTTAAAATCTACTCAAGCTATGACGTAGAGTAGGTTACCTATTGCAACTTCTAGGGTGGAAAAATCTAGCTTGCCAGCAGCAACTTCAAAGAGCTACGATGATTTACAAGTCGCTGCATATGGTGGTTCTAGATTATGTAATTTCTAAAGCTGAAAAGCAAGAAACCGAATATAACCCATGGCATTCTGAGAATATGAACTCAATGTTCCATTACCCTGCACAAAGTATTACAAAAATAGCTTTAGCTATGGCGGTGCCATTTATTGGAGCAGTCTTTCTTGTGATGTAAGGGAAGCAGAGTCCGTTGGACAACTCAAAAGTCTGCTTTAAAAAGTACTGTAAGGCACGGTATTAGTCAGGAAAGCAGCTTTTTAGGTATAGATTAGTTATTTATAAATTGTGTGTTTAAGGCCGACGCGTTTTACAGTGATCAAGTAAAGACTATCTGTTTGTCTGTCTAATACCCTCGAGGAGTACTCAAGAATTGTCTCTTTAGAGTCTACAAAAGATAAAAGAGAGAACACATAGCAAGTATTGGGTGAGTTTTGAACCGAAACCAAGATTTCTTTGAAAATCACTGAACCCAACCAACCAACCAGTGATAACCACCCCTTGAAAACAACTAATTACCCTCCAAATTGTCTTCCAAAGTTAGAGTGCAAGTTCTATGAGCAGAATACCAGAAAAAAGTACAAAAGCTCCAAGAGTAGAGTAGCCAGTGTTTAAAACCTACTCAAGCTATGACGTAGAGTAGGTTACCTTTGCAACTTCTAGGGTGGAAAAATGTAGCTTCAGTTGGCAGCAGCAAATTCAAAGAGTTATGATGGTTTACAAGTCGCTGTATGAGATGGCTCTAGATTATGTAAGTTCTAAATATGAAAAGCAAGAAACAGAATATAACCCATGCCATTCTGAGAATACAGACTCAATGTTCATTACCGTGCACAAAGTATTACAAAAATAGCTTTAGATATGGCGGCGCCATTCATCGGAAGAGTCTTTCTTGTGATGTAAGGGAAGCAGAGTCCGTTGGACAATTCAGACGTCTACTTAATGAAGAAATGTAAGACAGGGTGTTAGTGGAAAGCAGCTTTTTAGGTGCAGATTAGTTATTTATAAATTTTTTTTTTTGAGGCTGACGACTTTTTACCGTGATCAAATACAGACTATCTGTTTGTCTGTCTAACACTCTCGAGGAGTACTCAAGAATTGTCGCTTTAGAGTCTACAAAAGATAAAAGAGAGAACACATAGCAAGTATTGGGTGAGTTTTGGACCGAAACCAAGATTTCTTTGAAAATCACTGAACCCAACCCACTAACCAGTGATAACCGCCCCTTGAAAACAACTAATTACCCTCCAAATTGTCTTGCAAAGTTAAAGTGAAAGTTCTATGAGCAGAATACCGGAAATAAGTACAAAAGCTACAAAAATAGAGCAGCTAGTGTTTAAAACCTACTCAAGCTATGACGTAGAGTAGGTTACCTATTGCAACTTCTAGGGTGGAAAAATTTAGCTTGCCAGCAGCAACTTCAAAGAGCTACGATGATTTACAAGTCGCTGCATGAGATGGTTCTAGATTATGTAATTTCTAAAGCTGAAAAGCAAGAAACCGAATATAACCCATGGCATTCTGAGAATATGAACTCAATGTTCCATTACCATGCACAAAGTATTACGAAAATAGCTTTAGCTATGGCGGCGCCATTCATTGGAGCAGTCTTTCTTGTGATGGAACGGAAGCAGAGTCCGTTGGACAACTCAAAAGTCTGCTTTAAAAAGTACTGTAAGGCACGGTATTAGTCAGGAAAGCAGCTTTTTAGGTATAGATTAGTTATTCATAATTTTTTAAGGCTGAGGAGTTTTACCGTGATCAAATAAAGACTTTCTGTTTATCTGTCTAACACCCTCGAGGAGTACTCAAGAATTGTCTCTTTAGAGTCTACAAAAGATAAAAGAGACAACACATAGTAAGTATCCGGCGAGGTTTGAACCGAAACCAAGATTTCTTTGAAAATCACTGAACCCAACCAACCAACCAGTGATAACCAATCCTTGAAACAACTAATTACCTTCCAAATTCGCTAAGTTCTTTGCATTTTGAGTGTTTATCACAACACTAAATAGTGTGCATTATTACAGACAGAGTCCTGTGGTTGATTAGCATATCCTTTTAGATATATATATCAGCCCGCAAGCACTCTGCTCCCAAACCCTGCGAGTCTGATGCCAAAGGTAAGTTATAATTTAATTCTACTGAGGTATGGCTGTGTAGCTTATTTTGTCTTGCTTCTGAAATGGCATAATATGTGCTGTGCCAAGTTTAGTATTCGTAGTGTTCTGTGGGTTGTGGAATACTCTCATTTCCAGGAGGTCATATGTGCTCTCCTTTGTTTTGATGTTAGTAAGAATTCGCTCTAGCACTGGGTGTGTTATCGACACTGGTACAGTTTGCTTTATTAATGTTCGAGCATTCCCCGCCTCGCCACTAACCTTATTATGGTAGCGTTGCTCTTGAAGTATCATTACCAATTAATGCCCACAATGCATGTTTTTTCAACCTAAATATTTAAGTACACTGTTACGGCATATTTTCGCTCGCATCACTGTCAGCACATAAATCTTAAGCAATTTATACTACTGTATCAAAGTCTTCTTCCCCGCCAGTATCCATCCACGGTTCAGCGGAGTATTAAAACTATATTAACAATTAAGGTTCACTCTGCTGCAAGTCATTTTCATTTTTGCAAGTCTGGTGCTCTTTTTGGGGGTGTCTTCGACTAACGTAAATTGTTGTACTTGTAGATACTACCTTTTCTGTGGCAAAAAATAATTGAATGGGATTAAATTTCGATAAACATTTCAAAATAAAAATGAGCGATAGAAATTTTACACAACGTTTCGATGTCGTCATGACATCATTATCAAGTGACAAGAAAATAACGGTTCAACAGTGTTATATATGCGGTGAGAGGTGTGATTGTTCATTAACATATTTGTTTAAACAAATAGTTTCGCGCGGATGGAATCCGATTGCGTGTTCAGGCTAGGTTTCTTCTTTCTAATAAACAGCATTTCGTAAATCAAACAATCAAAAAAATAATTATGATGAATAAGTACAAGAAGCGAGTGAAGTGGCAATTTAGAAGTTAGTGTCGTATGTTTCTTCTAGAATTGTCTCAAATAAACGTGACTGGTAAGAAATAAAACTTTGCTTGATAAAGCATACTTTTACTTGCATTATTAACAATAAAACAAGAAAATATCATGCTCAGAAAAATATACCCTTCACACTGATAATTATATCAACTGTCAACTGCACTTATTGATCTATCCCTAAGATATTTTAGAACGTTCAAATCATTCCTGTTAATTGAGAGGGTGGAAGGCATTGTAATAATCTTTTTATTGCTGGTCCCTAAGAAACAAGGGACCATAGAACTCATACAAACAGTTAGAGGGTCACTGGAGCTTTGACTTGTGAAGTCCTTAGCGGATTACTCAACAAAAGAACCGATTCCGCTCCAACTCCTCAAGCACTTGATTAAGTGTCTACGGTGGTGTTGAGACGACATATATCACTGCTAAGCTTTCAGTTCGACTTATGAAAGGAGATAGTTTAACTGTCTTTTGTCCTCAATCTGCTAAGACAGGCAGCTTTTTTCCGAGTCATCCCCGACAGATTACGTTTCTCTAGTATAACAAACCTCAAACCCTTTTACATGTATTAAGTCAAGTTACTTTCTTCAAATGAAAGAGTTTTGCTTTCTTTCTTCTCATCATAATTGATCTGTTCTTGATAAGAACGCTCGACCTGTTTTATTAGTTTATTTGCAAAAGGAAATATATGTCTTCCATGAGCAGAATACCGGAAAAAAGTACAAAAGCTGCATATAAAGAGCAGGTCGTGTTTTGACCTACTCACATTATGACGTAGATGGTGGTCTCCCATTCTAACTTCTAGAGTGGAAGAATCTAGCTTGCCAGAAGTGAATTCAAAGAGCTGCTACGATGGTTTATAAGGCTCTGCACAGGTTGGCTCCAGACTATCTAAGTTCTAAATTTGACAAGCGAGAAACCGCATGTAACCTAAGGGACTCTGAGTATAATCTTCATTGGTCACAAACAAACCTTTCTTATACACAATAAAACCGGATAATATCGTGGACAGAAAATATAGCTTTACATATGTAGTTATGTGAAATGTCAAATGCAATTTTTTTTATCTATCTCAAACATATCATTGAACGCTCAAATCATTCCTGTTAATTGAAAGCGTGAAAGCACTATAAAACTCTATTATTCCATCAAGAAGCTGTCATAAAACTCATTCCAGAAAAATAGGAGGTTTTAAAACCAGAAATAGCAACCGCTCGCACTTGGACTTGTGAAGCCCTTAGGGGATTACCCAACCAAACAACCAATTCGGCGTCAAAACCTCAAGTGGCTGATCATGTGTGTACTGTGGTGTAAACACTACAGATAGTATCAGACTAAGCTTTCAGTTTGACGCACGAAAGCAAATAGTTTGTCGTAACTAATTATCCGTCTTCTACCCTATACTGGGATGCATAGCAAGACACACTCAAAGCACTTGCGTGAAACGCACTGTAAAAATCTTTTATCACTACTCACGTCCATCAACCGCATTAAGAAGTTGGCATAAAACTCTAAAACTTACACAAACAATTAAAAGTTTTAAAATAAGAAATAGCAACCACTCGAACTTTGGCTTGTGAAGTCCTTAGCAGATTTCTCGACCAAACAACCGATTCCGTGCCAACACCTCAAACACTTGATTCTGTGTCTCCTGAGGTGTAAAGACTTTACTTACATTTGCATAACAAGACATACTAAGAGCACTTATCCAAGTTTGTCCCGACAGATTATGACTCAATAATCTAAAAAAATATCGATCAAGCAAATTTTCAACTGCATGTTTTTCATGTCTGCAGTGAAGTCATTTTCTTGAAAGGTAAGAGTTTTCCTTTCTTCTTTCTCACCATAATTGATCTGTGTTGCGTGTAAGAATGTGTGGCCGGCTTTATCCGTATATTTCTGAAATGAAATATATGCCTTCTAAAGTTAAAGTTAAAGGTCTATGAGCAGAATACCGGAAATAAGTACAAAAGCTACCAAAATAGAGCAGCCAGTGTTTTAAGCCTACTCAAGCTATGACGTAGAGTAGGTTACCTATTACAGCTTCTAGGGTGGAAAAATCTAGCTTGCCATGCAGCAGCAAATTCAAAAGGCTACGATGATTTACAAGTCGCTGCAAGAGATGGGTCTAGATTATCTACATTTTAAATCTGAAACGCAAGATACCGAATATAACCCATGGCGCTCTGGGAATCTGAACTCAATGTTTCATTACCGTGCACAAACTATCACAAAAATAGTTTTAGCTATGGCGGCGCCATTCTTATGAAAAGTCTTTTTTGTGTCGTAATGAAGTAGAGTCCGTTGGACAATCCAAAAATCTTCTAAAAAAGGTACTGTGAGGCAGGGTGTTAGTGGAAAGCAGCTTTTTAGGTAAAGATAAGATATTTATAAATTGTATTTTTACAGCTGACGAGTTTTACCGTGATTAAATAAAGACCATTTGTTTATCGGTCTAATACCCTCGAGGAGTACTCAAGAATTGTCGCTTTAGAGTCTACTAAAGATAAAAGAGAGAACACATCGTAAGTATTCGGCGAGTTTTGAACTGAAACCAAGATTTCTTTGAAAATCACTGAACCCAACCAACTAACCAGTGATAACCACCCCTTGAAAACAACTAATTACCCTCCAAATTGTCTTGCAAAGTTAAAGTGAAAGTTCTATGAGCAGAATACCGGAAAAAAGTACAAAAGCTACAAAAATAGAGCAGCCAGTGTTTAAAACCTACTCAAGCTATGACGTAGAGTAGATTAACTATTTCAACTGCTAGGGTGGAAAAATCCAGCTTGCCAGCAGCAACTTCAAAGAGCTACGATGATTTAAAGGTCACTGCATTAGATGCTTCTAGGCTCTGTAAGTTCTAAATCTGAAAAGCAAGAACCTGAATGTAACCCATGGCATTCTGAGAATGTGAACTCAATGTTTCATTACCGTGCACAAAGTATTACAAAAATAGCTTTAGCTATGGCGGGGCCATTCATCGGAAGAGTCTTTCTTGTGATGTAAGGGAAGCAGAGTCCGTTGGACAATTCAAACGTCTACTCAATAAAGTACTCTAAGGGAGGGTGTTAGTGGAAAGCAGCTTTTAAGATATAGATTAGTTATTTATAAATTGTTTTTTACAGCTGACGAATTTTACCGTGATTAAATAAAGACCATTTGTTTATCTGTCTGATAACCTCGACTGGTACTCATGAATTGTCGCTTTAGGGTCTACAAAGCATAAAAGAAGTATTAGGCGAGTTTTGAACCGAAACCAAGATTTCTTTGAAATCACTGAACCCAACCAACTAACCAGTGATAACCACCTCTTGAAATCAACTAATTAGCTTCAGCTAAGTACTTTCTATTTTGAGAGTAATTAAATAGATCTTCGCCCAATAGTGTGCATGATTAAACAGACAGAGTCCTGTAGTGGATTAGCATATACTTTTAGATATAGTATCAGCCCTCAAACAGGCTGCTCCCAAACTCTGAGAGCATATATTCGGCGTATTTTGTAAGTTTTGGAATACGCTTGTTTCAGGAGGTCATGTGGAGTCTCCTGAACCCATAATAGGAAATAAATGCTTTAAAACCAGAGTAGCAAGAGCTTGCGCTTTGGATTGTGAACGGTTAACCGTGTGACGGTTAAATTTTCTTGAATTAACGATTTAATTTAAACGGCAACAGATAAGTTCAGTCTGTATTCAACGTACGGTTCAAATGATCTGAAATCGCTAGAAGACAGTTCCGCCTAACGCCAATGCCCCGGTATCCAGGCCTCAAAGGAGTGTGAGGAAGAAAGAACCGTCAAGCATGTAAAAATATCCGTGTATCGAAAACACGGCTAGTAAAAAAAGCCATTTGGTGGGCATATTTGAATCCGCTGTAGTCACTTGCTTTAAGCTCACTGTGCGAATCATTAAGCCCGCGGTGGTCATCAATGAACCAGCGGCTTATACCTAAGTGTGATGAATATATAGATGTTTTACCTCATGAAAATTCATAATTAAGTTACACGTTTATTAGCTTTGCCATATTTTTGAGCAACACTGTAATTTGAAGCGATTTAACACGACTCAGCAGTAATTAACGTAACTTGCTGATTTCCTTTACTCATTTCTCATTCTTTTCTCAGACTATGAAGCGTTTTGTTTTCTTCGTTATAACTTGGGCCTTGGTGGCGTCAGTCCCTCGTCATAAACAAGTTCATGTAAGTGTGTGGCCGCCATTCCGTCGAATTTTGATTTTAAGTTCTTCTGAGTTGTCTGAAATGGTTTTTCATACTGATAAATGATTAACATGTTTGTTTAACAGGACGGAAACCAAGACAAAGACCCTGGTAAGTGTATCAACCGTCTTCCTTTAACAATTGTAAGTAGCAATAGCAAAATAATTGTTCTTAAATTCTTGTAAAATGCTACAATATTGTTGCTGAAATGTTTGAATGCGATTCTATTTCAAACATTACATCTAATACGATACAGGCCTGGATTTGGATGTGGTTATAGGAGCTGAGCAAATTATAAGTCCTGAATTCCCTTCTATGTACGTAAAAAAAAAAAAAAACAGTTCATAAGCGTAAAAGCTTACCCTTTCTTCCCTATAATCATCCGGTTGAATGAAGTCTTTTTTACTCCTTTAAACTTCGAGAGTGAGCAACTTGCTGAGCTGTTGCCATTTTGGTGTCCCAGTTGTTTTGCTATTATTTATTTGTTATCATTTTTTCTGGCAAAGAAGAAATAAATTTGATTTTTTCTCCTTTTAATAGATGTACCCAAAGAAGTTATCATGAAGACCAGGAAATTTCCCGAAAAGGGTTTCCAGTTTCTCAACAAAAGTAAGCGGATTAATTATTAACATATTTAGCACACAACGAGTGGTCTCTGATGTTTTTTTGCTTAAACAAGTAAGCGCGGGAAAATCGCCTCCAGTGATCAAAATGAAATTTGTTACAGCGATAATGAAAGATGTACTGTGAAATAGACGTAGATGTGCAAACCGCGGGGTCTGTACCTCCCATAAAGCAAGCGACTCTATTACACAGTTCTGTTTTTGAATTATACGCCTTTAAAACTGCAATTAAAGGTGTTTTAGCAGGTCACACTGTTGCTATGGTAACCTACTGTGCCACAAAAATAAAAACAACGTGTTCACCAATGATTGGACAGTTTTATGGTGCCATTATTGTGGCATCAAGTGATAAAGAGTTGATGTAACGACCCATCAAAATCTGTGCTGGAAACTGTTTTTAGCCACCTTAAGTAGACAACGAGATTGCGCAAGAGGTTTGACGCTTTCTACGCTACCCCCACCCCCGCCCCTCCTAAACCCCGAAATCCCAAGGAGGCCTTATGTCTACGAAAATCACCTTAATGCACACATACATAGAAACAAACAAAGTATATATTTCTTCACGCCCGAGAGAAGGAAATTTTGAAACGCAGATTTAGCAAAAAAGTAAATTGTTTAAACGTTTAAAACATCGCCTCCGGCGAATTGTAATTGTTTACAGCGAGAACGGATAATGACTTGTAGAATGGACATAAGCCTAAAAGCTGTAAGATCTGGGCAATGGAAGCACTAACGTACCTGGACAACTAGCTCTGTACTTGGAGAGGGAAACTGCCTACACTTTGTTCCCGACCATCATATAGCTGTAATTTAGTTTTTTTTACCACTTTATACTTTGACCGCAAGCAATTTGCTAGGCTCTTGAACTTGTGGTGTCCCTGCTGGTTTCTAATCATTTATTTGATTTATTTATTTTTCTCGCAAAGTTAAAGGCGGAATAAATATATTTGATTTTTCTCCTTTAACAGACGTTCCCAAAGAGGTTTTAGAGAATTCAAGGGAACTTCCCGAAAAGAGCTTCCGTCTTCTTGAGAAATGTGAGTAGATTAGTTAGCAACACATTTAGTAGACAATAAGTGGTCTCTCATGTTTTGCACAGAAACTAGTGCGTACGTACGGGAATTTTCCCGCCAGCAATCGAGTTGGAATTGGTTACGAAATTTGTAGTCTAGACTTTGTATCTGGATCTGTTGCGTGGGCGCCATTTTAAAAAACGTTGTCGCTGTTCAAAATACCTCGGTTGTTGTGGATAGCGTGAGTATATATATTTATATAATAACCCAAGACATTCTCGCATTTTGATTGGTTCAGACGCAATCATTACAAAGTTTGACGCCATCATTACAAAGTTTTTCCCTCTGTGTTTTAAAATGGCGGAAAGTTTTGAGAATTTAGATAACATTTTACGTAACTGGGCAAAAGATAAGTTACAAAAAAGTCTTGTCGAGGAATTGAACAGGTAGGAGAAGCTGAAAAAATACTCGAGCGGTCGCAGTCGGCAGTCGAGCGAGACTAAACCAAACACAAAATTGGTCTTGGTAAGCCGAGAACCATTGCTCTCGAATTTAACAAACCCAATAAACAAAATGCTTATGAGATTAATTTCTTTAAAAAATTCAACTATTCACAGTCTTAAAATAATTGTTAACGCACTGATTGATGGCAGGAATGAAACGCCAAAACACTACTTCTTAAAATCAGATAAACACATAATCTTGCTTTCCGATGCGAATGTTCCAGTCCGTTTTAGGGCACAGCAGCGAGCAAAGTATAGCTCACTACAGCTCACGGCCAACTGTATCGCACCTAAAAGGTGTCTCCGATACTATTTCAAACTGGTTTGAGAATCACCAACCACAGAGGACACAAATTTCCACCGTCACTAACGCTCCTTCATCCAAAACTCGAATCGAAAGGCCTCCAGGTTGACTGCAACCGCAAGTTTTCCAAGCGTATTTTTTCAACTCCTGAAATATTCAAGGCAACGTGTAAGCTTTTCGGCTCACAGGGCTGCTCTAATGACAAAAACTGACTTGACTTTTCCAGCATTTTCTTTAAGATTTGTAGATTTCGTAATTCAATTCTGCTTTTGCTGTAAGTTTTCATTCAACTAGAAGCGACGCTCGAGTCAAGTTTGACAGTGGCGTGATTTTCCTGGACCAATCACAATTCTTTGTTGCGCATAGCAACCAATGAGATTGTTTCATTTTGTATAGACAATAGATCACGTCAAAAGACTTTTTTCGTTTTGCCAAAGTGGGCAAAGGCCGGCTTTCGAGTTAATATGTTGAAAGATTTTGAAATAAGAAAAGCTTTATCGCCTCGTGTGCCACTTTTTTGTTCTTACCACATTTTGACGTCATCTGTGATCTACTACTAAACAGACGCACGGCATCATGGAATCTATTTGTTAAATATATAGATAGATAGATAGATAGATAGATAGATAGATAGATAGATAGATAGATAGATAGGTAGGTAGGTAGGTGGGTAGGTAGGTGGGTAGGTAGGTAGGTAGGTAGGTAGGTAGGTAGGTAGATAGATAGATAGATTTTTTTTTTTGGCGTAGTTAAATGAATATATTTTTTTTTTACTTAGATCCAGCCAAAGAAGTTTTCAAGAATTCAGCAGAATTTCAGGAAACGAATTTCCAGGGACTTGATAAACGTGAGTAGGTTATTTAGCTATAAGTTTAGTAGACAATGACAATTCTGTGATCTCAGATAATAGACCATGCTCGGAAATCGTCCTGATGCAGCGAGTTGTAATTGGTTACAATGGTAATGAAAGATGAATTGAAAGGAGACATAGGTGGAGGGCCTGGAAGCTTTAGCGGTCCCCTCCCTACCGTCCGTTTCAGGGAATTTGACAGTTTTTTTTTAGGCAAAACGCTCACAAGTCGGCGAAATCTCTCTGGAGAAAAGATATAAAAGCAATCGTCCTCAAGTGTGGCCAACATTTCAGGGTAAACACATCCTGTATACAAATATACTTAGTAAGATATAACAATAATTTAAAAAAAAAATAAAAAAAATTAAAGTCTTGATCAATAACGATTTCTCAAAACATAAGCAGGCGAATATTAACCTTAAAACGCTGACGTTTCGGCGTCATCGTGACACCATTCTCAAGGCAAAGTGGATAAATAATACGAAGATTTGATTTATATACAGTCTCTACAAATTAGCATAATAACAAAGGATCGCAAGCTCTTCAAGTGAATACCTTTGCGCGAATCGAGTCCGTTTGCTCGTTTAGGGATGGCTTAAGGTCATCCCACTGAAATAGAACCTGCATTGAAATTTTTGTGAAACTTTGCCTATTGATTGTTTATATTATAGGAACTTAAAATTTGAAATAAAAATTAGGGGTCCCCATGTTCGTTTAGGAGCAACAGCTTGTTTATACCCATATAAATCCTTATAATAGCACCATGATTGTAGTCACGATTACTTGCTAAATTCACGTTTCCGACGATTACTTTTTGTTCTACACTGAGAATTGGTCCATATCTATTTTACACAGAGAAATTTATCACTCAATTCAAAACAACAGAAAAAAAATGATAGGTCACCATACTCGTTTGCGAAAAAATGACGATTTACCTCTATGGCGAGGTCTAGCAGTAAATAAAAAGCCGCCATTTTTTAATGCGCGCGCGCTAATCACGCGTGAAATTATGCGCAGTAGGGATGCGCAATGCAATACTGGGGAATAACCTTGAGTTTTCTTATAAAAAGCGTCTTCTTAAATAGGCAATCAAATTTGTTAGAACATTTAGTAAGCACGTGAAATTGTTCTGAAAGACAAGGAGGTACGCTCGAGGTATGTTCGCTCAAGTAATGTTTTCAAATTGACAACGATTTTTGTTTGTGTCCATCAACGCGTTCGTCGAGGTGGCCGGGAGTGTAACAAATTAAACAAATAAATAAATAAATAAATAAATTATAAAAAAATAAATGAATAAATAAATTAGTACAAGTGAATAGGATTCACTTATTTCAAAACCTGCTTGGCGACAATATGTAACATGTTGTCCTAATTGCACGCCAGAACTGAGCGATACGACCTTGTTTTCCACGCAATGTGGGTGCGTTCCTATTCCGCTTTGAACGTTTACATTTTCGGGCATTGCGTAGTGTTTTGGGCAAGAAGTTTACCGCCCCCGAACCCCCCCGAAAACCGAAGGAGGCCTTATGCCTATGATAACTTCCTGAATGCATACATAGAAACATACCAAGCACCTATTTGTTCACGGCTGAGAGGAGAGTATTTTTACCTCAGATTTAGCCAAAAAGTAAATTGTTTAACCATTGACATGTAAAACACTGGTTACAGCGAGAATGAATAATGACTTGTAAAATCGACATAAGCCTAAAAGCTGGAAGATCTGGGCAGTGGCGACGCTCGATATCCAGACAACTAGCTTTGACTTTAGAAAAGAAAACTAGCTAACAGTTTCTTCCCTGTCATCATCCAGTTGGAATATAGCTCTTTACTACTTTATACTTTCAGCAGTTTGCTTGGCTGTTGCAAATGTGGTTTCCCTGCTGTTTTGTAATTATTTATTCGAGTTGATTTTTTTTCTACCGAAGTTAAAAGAATAAATATATGTGCTTTTTCTCCTTTAATAGACGTACGCAAGGAGGTTTTCGAGAATTCAAGGGAATTTCGTGAAAAGGGTTTCCATCTTCTTAAGAAAAGTGAGTAGATTACTTAGCAACACATTGAGTAGACAATAAGTGGTCTCTCGTGTTTTTCGCAGAAACTAGTGCGCGCAGGAATTTTCCCGCCGGCGATCGAGTTGGAATAGGAGAATCTTTGTTTACAATATTTGCCTTATTACCATGAGCGATACAGTTTCTGATGGAGCTACAAAGAGATTAATACTGAATATCGAAAGGGCACACACTGTCCCAAGGCATTTGAGCGCGATGTATTGAATAGTACGACGCGGGTTTAAAAGCTCAAAATTTTACAAAGAATGTATAAGCTCATTAGCGCTTTTGCCACACAGAAATTTTGATGTTTTTGAAAGCCAATTTCTCCTCGAATATTACACCCAAAGAGCCAACAATTTCACCACTTACTGAGTTTCACAAGCTCTTTAAGTTTTTCTAGTAAAATCATGTCTAGCATTATACCTTCTATGCGCAAAGTCGTATGTTAACGAGAAAAAATGTAAACAATGGCGTCAGCAAAGATTCGCCTATTGGTTAAAGCGATAATAAAAGATGTCTTATAAAATAGCCATAGATGTACAGACCGGGGTGTCTAACACTGAGCCGCACAAGTCACATGATATAGTAACCTTTCTATGGTAGTTTTAGTTGTTACCTCTTTATACTTGCACCGGCCGTACAGGATAGATAAATAAATGTAGAATAGATAAATGCGAATTTGATACCTGGGTCAGCAGCAGTTGGTAAAGCTGTGACAATTGTGATGTCCCTGTCATTTTTGATTAGCAATATTTTCTTTTCTTTTTTTTTCTGGCGTAGTTAAGTGAATGAACATTTTCTTCCTTAGAACCATCCAAAGACGTTTTCGAAAATTTAGGAGAATTTCAGGAAAGGAATTTCCAGGGACTTGATAAACGTGAGTAGATTTTTTAGCTATAAATTTAGTGTAAGACCAGGAGTATGCGCGAGAATCGCCCTCAGTGAGTTGTAATTAGTTGCTGCGATAATGAGAGATGACTTGAAAAAGAGACATAGGTGGGGGTCCTGGATGCTTTAGCGTTCCCTTCCCTCCCATCTGTTTCAGAGAGTTTTACCAGTTTTCAATTGAAACGCTCATAATTCCGCAAAAAACTCTTCGGAGAAAATATATATAAGCAATCGTCCTCAAGCGTGGCTAATATTTCACGGTAAACGAATCTTAAATGCAAGTATACTTAGCAAGACATCAATGATAACAAAAATTAATAATTAGCTCTTATTAACCGAGCAGAAGGTCTGTATGGGAGAATCTTGACCGAGGTCGTGAGTACAGACCGAACGCAGTGAGGTCTGTGCACACGACCGAGGGAATTAATGCGGCTCATACTTGAAGAAAACTCCTTTAAGTTTAATGACAAACACTTCGTACAAACTCACGGCATTGCGATGGGAACTAAAATGGCGGTCGCTTTCTCCGTTATTTTCATGGCAGACCTTGAAAAACGACTGCTAGCGGCCAGCCCACTGAAACCCTTTGTTTGGAAGAGGTTTATCGATGACATATTTTCTTTGTGGAACATTGCAATGGAAGAAGTTTCCATTTTTGTTAACTTTGCTAACTCGTTCCACCCTACGATCAAATTTACTTGTGAAATGTCATCCAAACGCGCTGTTTTTCTCGACACAGAGGTGTTCAAAGCGGACCTCGCCTTTCAACTCTCAAAATTCTCGATTCACAAACCCACTTCAAGCCCACTGAAACTTTCCAGTATACACGCTTCTCATCCTGCCACCCGTTCAATACTAAAAAGGGTTTTATCAAAGGAGAAGCATTACGTCTTTTAAGAACCAACTCAGTCAAAGAGAATTTTAATAAATGCAAACGAGATTTTGAGTAAAGACTCTGTAACAGAGGCTATCCCACGGCGCTCGTTCATAAAATCTTGACTGAAGTTCAGTTCTCAGACAGAACAGAAGCTCTTCATAACAAAACAAAGAAGGCGAAAGAAATTTTACCGTTTGTTACCACTTATAATCCGGCCACACGGAATCTTAAAAAGATTCTAATGAAACACTGGCATATCATTCAACGGCAGCCTAGACTTGCACATATCTTTAACCAGCCACCGATTGTATCTTACAAGAAGGAAAAATCACTCAAGGACATTTTAGTCCGCGCAAAACTTCCTTCAATCACGCCGCAATCATGAAAAATTGTAAACAAAGAAGCACTTTCAAAAGGTTTTTTTTCAAAGCAGAAGGAAATTTACATATGATCTTTTTCTGCTAGCAACAAGCTCAGCCTGCGTTCACACATTTCTGTCCGCAACTCAACTGAGCCAATAAACCTAGCCCTTGATCATTTACTAAGCGCTCCTCCATTAACACTTGAAACCTTTCAGTTGATCATTCATAGCGAACGTAGAAGCTGAGGACTCGTAGACTTTATTTAAATAAATGACTAAACTCGGTTAATAAGATGTTCATTATATGGCAAACAAGAAAAATTTAATTCGTTTAGATGTAACCGGTTTGTACTAACTGACATTTTGCTCGCGAACGGCGATGAGGCGAACTTAATCCTACCAAAGTTTGCTCTTTACTTTTTTCTCATCAGGCTTTTTGGCTCTTCCATAGATAAACATTGTTAGAAGAAAATAGTCAATATTTTTGCATTTTAGTTTGCAACTTTTCCGCCCCAAAATGTAACCGGTCTAGATGCCGGTCCAGATGGGAAAATCTAGACCGCTTTCAATACGATTTCAAGCAATCAAACTCGTGAATTCGCTAGTTTCCAGTCCTTGTGAGACACAGCCATATAATAAATAAAGATATTAGTTCCAGTGAATAGGAACTGCTTATTTCAGAACCTGCTCGGCGACAATCTACTTAATTTCCCAATTTTGCGAGGAAAAATAGCTTACACTTTGTTCCCTATCGTCATCCAGTTGCAATGTATACTTTGACCGACAGCAATTTGCTAGGCTGTTGCATTTGTTGAGTCCTTGCTGTTTGTAATTGTTTATTTGATCTTTTTTATTTCTTGCAAAGTTAGTGGAAGAGTGAAATTTGATTTTTTTCCCTCCTTTCATAGACGCAGCCAAAGAAGTTTCGGAGAATTCAAAGGAATATCCCGAAAGGAGTTTCCAGATTCTTAAGAAAAGTAAGTTACTTTTTTATCAACACATTAGGCAGACAAGGAGGGGTCTCTCATGTTTTTCACAGAAACTAGAGCGCGCGGGAAAATCGCCTGTATCGAGTTGTTATTGGTTACCGCAATAATGAGATACCCTGCTGAGGCAGGTGTTAACGTACGTACAACGAGTGCAATTGCTATTTTATTTCATTTTTTTGAGGCGTAGATAAATTGATAAATAAAATGTTTCTCCTTAGACCTACCCAAGGAAGAGTCTGAAGGTTCTAGGGAATTTCCCAAAAACAATCTCCAGATTTCTGAAGAAAGTAAGTAGATTATATTTTGCATAAATTTAGTGTTCCTCCTCTTTCTCAGGATACTAAGAACGCGGGCGAAAATCGTCCACCCCCCGAGTTGTAATTACAGTAAAACGATAATGAAAGAGGACTTGTAAAATACACATAGGCATTATCCTGGGGATCTGAGAGTTGGCGGCGCCCCCGTTGCCCGTCAACCCCCGCCCCTTCCCTCTTGCTTAGGGGAATTGCACGGTTTTCGGGCCGTTTTCAGGCATAATGCTGATAATTCGGGCAAAAACTCTTGGGGAGAATTTAGGAAAAAAATGTTGATCGTTACAACTGGCCAGTATTTCAATTGCAAGTCAAGACTTCCTGAATGCAATTAAGTAAGAAGATAATGAATAAATTAACAAGTAATACTAACAGCTTTTTGGGGTGAAACTATATTCCTGGAAGATGCCAAACCAATTTTGATTTTGGTTTAATAACATATTGTCTCATTTAAAAGCGAAAAATGACCAATATACATTTTGTACATGTTAACCATGCAATGCGAGTACTTTTCTATTCCGCTTTCAACATTTACAGTTTCGAACATTGCCTAATTGTTTTTTTTTACAAGAACTTTCGCGCCTCCAACACTTCAATTCCAAGATCGGGAAGACCTCAGCTATGAAGCATATTTCAAAAAAATAACTTTAGAAGTATTCATACTAAGGCTATATTTCCTTACTTAATTACTTTGTGCGTAGTTAATTGAATGAATGAAATCGTGATGATCATCATGGACATTGTTAATCAACATTGATCCATTTCTTTTCAGACGTACCCAATGAAGATTTCGAGCATTCAAGGGATTTTGCTGAAAAGCCGTTTTCCGAAAGTAAGTAGATTATTGAGCAATACAATTAATACATAAAGAGTATAAAGAGGACTCGTAGAATAGCCATAGAACCTAATTAAAAGAGGAAGGGAGCTATGGCAATGTCCTTCCCCCTTGTTTCGGGGGAATCGTGATATTTTTCGAGCATGCAGAACGCACTCATAATTCGGGCAATAATGACGAAAGTGGCTCTAGACCGTTACTGTTCGCCAGTTGGGCACAATAATAACGTTTTTTTTCCTCCTTTATTAGGAGTCACTATTCGCTGAGCCGTTAGAAATTGGTCAAAAGAAATTGGTTTCCCTAAGGGTCTTCCTTCCATTGTTGAGAATTCTGCAGCTTTAAAAGTTCTGCCGCCCTAACTTCTTCTCACCCTATCTGGCTCAGATCTCGGAATTGAGGAATGTCCGAACAATGGCGTGGCTCTACGGTTGTTTCAGTTCCTGTGCTCCAAAAAAGGGCACTCTCATGCACCAGTGCAACATTACTCAAAACGTTTCCGGCTGAAATGGTTGCAACCTTTTAAGCCAGGTTAACAGTTGGTTGAAATGGTTAATCAGTCAAGCTGATCAAAAGCAGGTTTTACCCAGAAGTACACGAAAAGACCCAATCGATCAACCTAACCGAAACACGACCTTAGATCGATATTAAGTAGTGGGCCCTTGTTACTTCTTTTATGTGGACCTGTCTCTTTTTGCACCATTTGCATTCCCCATCAAGCTAAAAGAGGAGGCAGAGTTGGAGGAGACATGCATTTGATTTATCCGTATTCATTTAGTGATTGATTATCTTGCGAGTTACCTTTCTAGTTTGCTACCACCAATTCAATTCCCAGAAAAAGCTAATTTTTGCCAATTCTACTTTTTTTCTTAGGCACGCGGAAACAATCTTATCGCTGTGAACGCGGCCGTCCAGCCTGTGAATGCACAGCAAGGGCAGAATTTTGCAGATTTTACCTCGAAATTGACGAAATTAAAACCTTCACCCGTTATCAAAAGATAATAGGGAATAGGCCTAAAGGAGTTGCTATGCGAGGAACCGACGGAATGATCTACTATTTCGGTGAAAATGGGACAGCTTTGCCACTACAGACTGATGGAACATGCTCAACGCTGAACAACACTGACTGCACCAATCCTCAGTTTGTGGATGGTAAAACGTACCGTTTGGCGATAGCTGTCAATGGGCAGATTCCTGGACCTACCTTGATAGTTTACGAAGGGCAACATATTGAAATTCATGTTCACAACAATCTTACCTCCGAGGGTATTTCAATTCACTGGCACGGGATGCATCAGAAAGGAACACCTTGGATGGATGGTGTAGGGAAAGTGACCCAATGTCCAATAGAACCTCAATCGAGCTTTTTATACAAGTATGTTGCTAGTCCTTCTGGGACGTTTTGGTATCATTCTCACAGCGGTGCTCAAAGAACAGATGGCCTCTTTGGTGCGCTTATAGTTAAAGAAAGACCTAAAAGGATGAAGCAAATCCAAACTGAACTGAAAGAGCATGGTGTCAATGATGAATTTAAAGACCTTCCAGATCAGCACACGTTATCGTTTCTAGACTGGCAACAAGAGGCATCCTTGGACCTGTTTGTACAGGTCCAAGGTGCAGTGGGCTTCTATCCAAACACATCGTATGGCGAGGTGCCTACTCCACGTGATAAAAGATATGAATTGACAAAAGGTTTTGAGGGCGCAGGCATTGGATCTATCCCGTATTTTTCTGGGATTATAAATGGTAAAGGCAGGCATGCTCGTGTTCCATACAACAAAACAAGACTGAGCATATTTACTGTTGAGACAGGAAATACATATCGCTTTCGACTAGTTGGCGCCCAAGGACTCTATGCTTACAGATTCTCCATTGATGGCCATAAAATGATTGTTGTGGGTACTGACGGCTATTGGCTTGAGCCTGTAAAAGACGTCGATTACCTCATCATCCATACAGGAGAGAGGTATGACTTTCTCCTTAATGCAACTAATACAGATGGGTTGAATAACTACTGGATGCGTGCAGAGACTTTGGAGGTTGATACAAGTAGGTCCGAGCCACCGTACCAGTCACTAGGACATGTGGCAGAGGCTATTTTGCACTACAAGCAGCCTGGGGACTCGAATGATCCGGATGTTGATGTGCCATCAACACAATATCAAGAGATCAAAGACAAGTCTCCTCCCATACAGTGCACACAGGACGCCCCATGCAAAGCAGTGAACTGTCCGTTTCTAAACTTTCATCCATCATATAACATCACCTGTGTTAATGTCCAAAACCTAAGTTTACTTGAGCCAACTCCACCTGATGAGCTTCCAATGACAAAGCCTAAAGAGTGCCCAAATTGCACACATTTCATCAACTTCAATTTTGAGGGCGACTCTCAAACTAGTTCAGTGAATGGGCGCAATTTCTTGTTACCCTCATTTCCTCCCCAAACGCAATATTCTCAGTTTGAAAGAGAGGACATAAAGTGTAACCTTACGGCCGACTGCAATCCATCCACACTCGATTGCTCATGTGTCCATGTCATAGAAATTCCACAAAACGAAACTGTGCAAATGGTGTTTTCTGCAATTGGTGCTTATCACGATGTTCATCCAATTCATCTTCATGGCCACTCATTTCATGTTGTTCGTGTTGGATATCCAGAATATGACAACACAACTGGTTTTGTTGGAAACCACAGTAGTGATATATACTGCGATGATATCAACTGTCGTAATGAGGGATGCGACACAAGGAGATGTACCAGACCAAGCTGGGCAAAAACATTGAAACCGGAGTTTTCCATTCATAACAAAACGGTCAGAAAGGACACAGTTATGGTCCCTGCTGGAGGGTACGTGGTCATCAATTTCATATCCAATAATCCTGGCTGGTGGTTTCTTCACTGCCACATTGAAATACATCAGCTCCAGGGAATGACAGTGATTGTCAACGAGACTTCTAAGCAGCTGCTCAAACCACCCAAAGAGATGCCCACGTGTGGAGACTTTGGCAAAACTGGGTAAGCCATTGACTAAAAAAGGAAGAAGATCTTAGCATTTTCAACAGATATTGGACTCCACCAAAATATTAGAAACATCCCTTGGAAAAACCAAAATTCGTACTTTTGTTTAACAATTAGACTATGGGCTGGTGATTTCTAGTTAACAATGAGAATATCACCAGGTTTCCATCGTGTGATAGGTGACGTGGGCGCAGCCCGTGTCAACTATTCTGCTTAGAAATCGAATGCAAATAATCTACTTGTTTTAGTATAAATATACTGGTCGCCCAAAATTTTATTTCCATCCTATTCACACATTTGGAAAACGCAAAGAAGCCGCGACCATTTTGTTAACAACTGCTCACTGCTAGGCTACTCATTACCTGCAGCAGAATAGATAGTGAATAGCGTAGCCAACACGAGAACGACATTCGTGATCGAACGCAAGCAGATTAATAGTAAAAGGTGAAAGCTGAAGAAACCGAAGACCGCTGATCAGTTATTGCCTCATAGAAATCGAGAGCCAACAATCTGAGTGTTTTAGAGAATTCTGAATGAAATTTCCTTCAAATAACGATTTTAAATTATTGAAACTTCAAGTATTAAAAAATCGCGAGGATTGAATTGTCGTTCGAAATTTGATGTGAACTCGCGTCTAGTAGATTTTTCAACAATTTCAAGTGAATATTCCTTATTTAGTCTTCTCAGGGATTTTTAAATTATCTGGTTAATTATAAATGTTCCTCCAATATTTAGCAAAAACGTTATAAGTGTCCATTTCGTGAGCCACCTACAGCTACGACACATTAAATACACATTGGTATGAATCTACTAGCGCTCTATCACGAATGCCGTTCTCTGATTGGCTACGCTACTCACTATCTATTCTGTGATAGATCGTGAGTAGCGTAGCAGTGTGCCCTTGTTAACAAAATGACGGCCGCTTCTTGGCGTTTTCGAAGTGTCTGTGAAGAGAATTTAGATAAAGTCTTCAACGAGTAGTAGATTTTTGATAAAACAATTGGATTATTCGCTCTCGATTTCTATGCGTTAAAGTTCACCACTGAATTTTTTCCTATTCTTATTGGTTTAAACTGATCACGTGACGCGATAGTGTTCGTCAGCGGAGAAACGCTAGGAATATACCCGGATGGATAGTACTCATCCGTGAAAACTTTTTCTGTTAACAAGCTTATAGAAAGAAAAAAAAATTGACAGACGCTATTTGTCTGTTTTCTTTTTTTTAAATGTTACCTTTGACTTTCACGCCTTTCATCTAAAAAAGATGAAAATAAATCAATATGACTTTTGAACTGGCGCGCGGAAGAAAATTAAGTGGTGAACAATAAAGACAATAGAGTAGTTCGTATACTGTGATCGTCCGGATGAGGGAGTTCTGAAAAGAACTGTTATTGGTGACTGACGTTTCGACAACCTGAGCGGGATTCATCTTCGGAGTCAAGTGAATAGTGTTTGTCAGTCGATGATGTTATACGTCTGGTCTGTTGAACGTGATTGGTCAGTTTAGCCATGATGGTATTGGCAAACGTGAAAAACGAGAGATCGTTCTTCACAATCTTGAAACCTCCTCGCCCGTTTCACGTATTACTGAACGTAGCATACCGCAGTTTTCAGCCTAAAAACTACGTCTTCGTGCTCTCTTCTAGCTAAAATCTGCATGAGAGGGTCAATTCCTTTTATCTGCATCTAAAAAAAAAAAACTGTTAAAGTGCCACTGAAACGAAATTTTCGTACTCTCTTTTTTTAGCCCAATTTATAGTTTCAAACGTGCTTAAAATAATGGTGAACTTTATTTCTGTCAAATCCTAACGGAAAGTGCTCTTTTTAGCTTCTGAAATCGACTTTTTGGAGCAAAACTGTGTCCGGGCTCTGGAACCGAGTTTAAGGACCTTGTGACGTCACTGGTTGTATTCACGCAAGAAGCGCTTAATTAAGATTCTCTCTTGTTAACCGCGCGGCCATGGGCCGAGCGCGGTTCATGTTCTACCCTTGGTTTATTTATTTTTTTTTTTTTTTGTCGGAGACCAGACGCAGATCTCCACTCGGCCAACTTTGAATTACGCAATCTGTAATGTTTACTCGCTAAACCTTGTTTCTTCAGGGTCAACAGAAATCTCAGATTACAAAATCACGCCGAACCTACACGTTGCAAAAAATCTCTTCAAAACCCTGACATCGAAGCGATATATCACTTTAGCGTTAATAGCTACCACACATTAGCAGAAGGTAAATCTACTCCTTAAAAATCCAGCTTTATCGTGCTAAAATTTCAGCGAAATCGAACAAAACCAGAATTAATTAGAATTTTTTTTGTGACCTCACTCCCAGACTTGACCTAACAAAAGGAGCAACGGTCGCCCATAGCAACCGAAAAACACGAACATAACAAAGCCGACGTTTCGGCCAAAAAACTCCAGAATTATCGCCTGAGAGCTTAAACTTGAATGGGAACATCTTTTTCGAACTTCTTTCATTAACAAATAAAGAAGCCTCGACTGTGCTCTGTT
>NW_028301553.1:29795000-29822500 GCF_042242905.1 Orbicella faveolata
ACTCGTTTGCTTGCTTACATAAAATATCCAATTAAATAGACTGAAAAGCCCCAGGATCGACTCTCCACCTCTTCATGTCTAAGGCTACTGTTATTATCTGCTTTACAGCCCTGAGATGTCCTTAAGATGTTTTTTGGGGGGCTTCGAACATAATCACTCTAAATTTTCAGCGCGGCATGAGAGCAATACAACCAGTGACGTCACTAGGCTGTTTTGGCCGCGCTAAGATGGCCGCCAATTTTGGGCTTAACCAGCCAACTTCGAACGGCTGAAAAAGCAGTTTTCGCTTACCGTATGGGAAAAAAAAGTCTGCAGTGTTTCCAAGTAAGGTTGAAACTTTATTACTGAGCAAAAATCTCACATACGAAAATTTCGTTTCAGTGGCACTTTAAAGATAGCTGCACTTCGCTGAGCCAAGTGCAGCAAGCGGATACTATCGTCGGATAGTATCCGCGCGAGATCGTACCACGTGATCAGTTTTAGCCAATGACGACAAAGAAAAATTTAGTGGAGAATTTTGTAATGGCTGACTGAAGAAGATAGCTCAGCCAATCAGATTGCATCATTTGCATTAGTATACGAGTAGAATTTTACTAATTAACAATTAGATTATGAGCTCAAGATTTCTATGAGGTGATAGTTGTTGAGGCCGTAGGCCGAATCAAGTATCACCTCATAGAATCGAGAGCGAATAATCTAATTGTTTTAGTAAAATTCTAAGTGAAATTTCCTTTAAATAACGATTCGAATTATTTCTGGTCTTAGTATTAAACTTCACGCCCTAGAGAATTCGCGCGGACTAAATTAATTGTCAATGTGACATTTACAGTTGTGTACGCGCGCTAATCAGTTTCTTTAAAAAATTTCGAGCTTTTTTAATCCAAGAAACTGTAAATGCACTCCTTTTAGTTTTCTGAGGAATTTTGTTTATTTGTTTGTTTTCGTATGTTCTTTGAAAACTGCGGAGAAACGAGGAAACGTTGCAATTTTGTTGACAACACCCGAGCCACTGCACACTAATGGCTGATTGTGTGCAATGGCTCAGCCAATCAGACTACAGGATTTAAATTAGTATATTAGCAGAATTCTACTAAAACTCGATAGACACACACAACTAGTTAGCCGAGGCTGTTGATGGCGCGAGGAAAATAATTTTATTGTGATAATCAAAGTAAACACTTCTCCTCGCAGTGTTTTGTAAAAGAAATAGAAAACGTTTTCTCTGTGTTTCTGTAGAGTTACATAAAGAAACACTCGTAAAGTAAAAGTTTGTGAGAACTCAAAAGAGTTGTGGAGATATTCGCCCCTGACTCGCGTTGTCACAGTTACTGTGTTTCTCGTCAACCCAAACTTCTACGGGTGTTTCCATAACTCCATAGAAAAAGATTCTATTAATTAAAGATCAATCAGATCGTAACTATTCGCGTGTGTACTATGTTAGCTCATTGATTGTAACCATGGTAACTCATGGATGAGGGTTGGTGACCTACCTATGTAGTATGTACGCAAAACACTTCCTCAGATGTTTTAAAGCATTTGTTATGGTGCAACTAATTTCGAGTAAAGACAGAAGCTCAACAATGGTACGGAACATCCACTCCGGTGTTTCGTATCATTTTTTTCGTTAAAGGGCCCTAGTCAGCCACACTGGCCATTACACATATTTTTGTTTACATGTGGGAGTTTGGCTATTATATTTTATTCGGAGCCTGTCACTGAATTAAACCTACCTTCAGGATCACGGCTTACAGTAAAGCAATAAGATTTCTCTTCACCATGTAATATCAATAATTTCGATGGACTAGGGCCCTTTAAAAGAAGTAGGTACTGCAAAGAAAAGACATGAACTTGATACCACTTCTGAGTGTTACCCATTCTTAACCAGTGGAGGAAAGCAGGGTGTCATTGGTGTTTTCATTTCTTAGGACATGGGAGGGAGGGAGGGAGGGAGTAATGAAGGGGAGGGGGGCGGGTGGCATAAACCCGTTGGTATGTCGCTATTCAAAATTTATCGAGCCCTCTTCATGGGGGCATATTTCATTACTTGCCCTCTCTCCCCGACACACGCATATCTGCCACTCCCTGTAGCGCCCTTATTAAGGCTTCCATTATAATCTAATTATCTCCTTACTTTGCTTTCCAAAACAACGATTTACCTCCCCCCCCCCCCTAATGCCCTTCATTAGTCTTATTATAGCAGGGAAACGTCCATCAGATAGAAACATAGTCTTACAGTAGATATAGAGTGCCACTGACATATTTAGTGTATATTCTTAGAATTTGTTTTGTTTTAGTGATTTTTAGTCATCTTCAACCTCACGTATCAATACTTTGTAAGAGTGCTCTTAATTACAAGCATGCGTGTGAGTGATACTGGTACGGGTAATCAAAACTGACATTTGGAGTGGTTTTCTACTGAGTGTCGTAAAACCAAAACCAGAGTAATCTCTCTAGCCAATCACAAATTGCACAGACAGTCCAACGAACCAATCAAACCTAGCTCTAAGCAAATTCATGTACCCGACTCCAAGCTCGAGGAAACCTGTGCGAGCGGGTCACATTTCGTTTTGGTTTTACTTCTGACTGGATGACTAAGTGGCGCGAGGTTATTGACGCCAATTTTTTAACGTAGTCAATAATGCAACCCCAAACAGATGAGAATTAATTTCTACACGCAAGTGAAAAACCGTTCTATCAGGTCATTAAAACCACAGTCCTAGACATATTAATGAAGCAGTAGATTTCTGTTCGATTCAGAATTAAGCATTTTAGACTACAGTAAAACATTTCAGATACTCATTATTTTAGGATTTTACTCAAATCTGGGAAAGAAATGGGAAGTGATTTTCCTTCTCTGTGGAAATATTGGACAGAAATTTGAGAACGCTAATTGGCCTTACACAAAGTTAAAACCTTTTTTACTTTTTCGAAAATATTAGGAAATCTTAAAACTTCATTCCACCTTTCTCATGTTCATTTGTATTTGGGACATGATTTTTTGACAGTAGAAAATTATTGGAAACCTAGTTTGATAAAATTATGGGACTAAGCATCTTGGAAGGAAATACTGAAACATAGTTTTCTCACTTTGGGAAATGTTTAGGCGAAAAATTGGGAATTTTTGTCCTGGAAAAGGTCCGTTACCGGTTTCGGAAAAATGTAGGAGATTTTAAAACTAATGCCACTTTTACCCAAGTTTATGTATATGGGCATTGTTTTCTGGCACTAGGAAAATTATTGGGTCCACACTTTGGCTAATTCGAATTCAGCTATGGGATTTTTTCCCGAATTTTGGTAAGAGATGGAACTTTTTTCGCAACCGTGTGATACAACTTGGGATAATATTAGGAAAGCTATCTAGGAAGAGATAGTAGTCGCTACTTTGGGAACGATTATAGTAGAGTTGTATGCTCAGTTACCGCATTGTCAGTGCCACACAGAAATATTTCTGTTCTTTATCCTCCACCAAATGGTACAGGCAGGTAAAAAAGAGATACTAAATAGTTGTATTTTTTTGATATGAGGGCATTATTGTAAGGGTTATTAAATCAACAAATACAGGTGAAAGGAAATAAATATAAAAGACAACTGTGCTTTGGAGTTACGTATATATTTAAAAAATAGCTAAAAGAAAATAAGCGCGCTCATTATTTTAAAACCGTTTTTCTATTTAAGCAGTGGATCACTACTCTTTCTATGGGTCTGCCGGCGCAATAAACCACTTGAGATGTTGGGAGAACACGAGAAAAGCTTGTAAATCATGAGCCGCTAGGGGATTGGCTACCTGAGCGTGCAAGATGGCGCTATCTTGCCCTCGCTGGATTACTCGCTGTGTCCCGCAAGAAAATAAAGACAACAACAACAACAACAACTTCATTTGTACTCATTCGGCTAGAAATTAAATGGACCAAAATTAGTTTAAAATAAAAAGAGTACATGGCTGCCCGAAATAACCTAAAAAAAATAACCTTAAAAAAAAAATCGTGACCAATATCTAGCCTTCTAGACCTCACGCTTTGTGTATAACCCATATTTATTGGAGGCTGAACAATGTCTATCGCCGGCACTTTCTGCCATAATCTTATAGGGATCCCCTTTTGGTCTAGAACTAGTTTTACCCTATACTTAACGGTTCTTGTATACAACAAGCGTGTAAATATATAAAATTTTTCTCTGCGCTTCTATAGAGCGTTTTCACTTTCGTGGTAGCAGTCATGCAAGTTCATACAAAGAGTTCAGCTCCCACAGGATTAGCTAACCCTTCAATAACAAGCCTTGTGTTCAGTCACGTTATCTTTGTCAACTGTAAGAGTCTCTCTTTTGGATTTTTGATCATACTTAATCCTCTGTTGAGGCATATATGATATTTTGATCAGTTTATTTGTTTACTTGTAAGAGCAAATATGTCTTAGATGCGTAAAATAACCTCGAGGGATAATCATGACTGTGGTATTTATTTGTAAAAGCAAATATGTGTTCCATGTGTTGAATACCCTCGAGAGATAATCATAAATTGGCACTTTACAGTCTACAAAACACAAAAGGGAGGACACTCAATAAGGCGGCTTTCTTTCGCAATTCTACAACCCTGTTGGGAAATTTTGAAAAGAAACGGAGATTTCTTTGAAAATCACTGAACCCAACTAACCGACCACTGATAACTATACCCCAGGCTGAACTGCTTGTCTTATTAACAATAAACCAAGAAAATATCATGCACAGAAAAATAACGCCTTCTATTTAGAATAAACTAAACTTATTCATATCATCCCAAACATATTCTTGAACGTTGAAATTATCCTTGTTCCTTCAAAGCGTCGAGCGCTCTGTAATAAAAATTTATTACTGCTGACGCATTGAAAAGCTGCAATAGATAGAACTCACCCAAACAATTAGAAGTTTTAAAAAAGTTCGAGCAACCACTCGAACTCTGGCTTGTGAAAGAAGTCTTTTATAACAGATTACTTAACCGAACAACCGATTCCACGCCAATTCCTCAAGCGGTTAATTATGTGTTTCCTGAGGTGTAAAGACGACACGTACTCACACTAAGCTTTCAGTTCCACGCACGAAAGCAGATAGTTCATATTGACGAACTATCAGTCTTCGTTCTGTACTGGCACGCATAGCAAGACACAATAAAAACGCTTGTTCAAGTCCGCCCCCACGGATTATGCCTCTAATATACAAAACTACCAATCAAACCGATCCATCTCTCTGTCAGTCACGTTAATTTCTTCAACAGTAAGAGCTTCCCCTTTCCTCTCTTTCATCATCATAATAAACATATCTGTTATTGAACAACGTAAGAAATTTTGATCGGTTGTATTCGTTTATTCGCAAGAGCAAATATGTCTTCGATGTACAGAATACTCCCAAGCGATAATCATGAATTGGCGCTTCCAAGTCTTAAGAACAAAACAGGAAGAACACTCAAGAAGTCGGCTTTCTTTGCAATTCTACAACCTTCTAAGGGAGTTTTGAACCGAGACGGAGATTTCTTCAGTTGAAAATCATTGAACCCAACCAACCATCCACTACTAATTTAATTGCTCCTTGAAAACAAGTCATTACCTTCCAAATTGTCGCTAAGTTCCTTCTCTTTTGAGGGTTTTTCACGACACTAAATCTCCCAGGCCGCTCAATAGTTGCAAACAGTATGACCACCGACGGAGTCCTCTGTTAGATTTGCATATTCTTTTAGATATATTAGCCTGCAAAACAGTTTGCTCTCAAACTTTGAGAGTCCCATACAAAAGGTAAGTTTAATTTTGGCTCTACTCGGGTGTGGTTGTTTACAATGTAGCTCATCTGGTGTCTTCACTGAAATAACATAGTGATATGCGCTGCAAAGTTTACCATGTATTCGTATTCTGTGCCTTTGGAATACGCTCATTTCTTAGGAGGTCATCTGCAGTTCCCCGAGCTAAAACTATTTAGTATTCGTTTCGTGAGAACTCACTTTCTCGGAATGCTACCAACACTGGTACAGTTAGTTTGCTTCGCTAATCTTCGGGCATGCCTCGTCTCACGACGAACATAATTTATTGTAACTTTGATCCTGAAGTATCATAACGAATTGTTGCCTCTGATGTTTGTCACCTTGTTTGTAACAAAACGTCAAGCACAGAATTATGACTCAAGAGCAGCCAGTAGTTATCGATCGCATCACTGTCGCACAAACGGTAATTCACGATCTGTAAAGGCGCTATTCTTTGCGAGTATCTACCAAATTTTCAGCGAGCTTTCCCAGCTTTAAAGGAGCTGCGTCACGGTTTGCGATTCTTGAAAGTTAAGCCTAAATTTTTCAAGTTCGACGTTTGAAATCCGTGTCACTCTTCTCCATCCTTAACCATCCTCGTTCCTTTATGGTTTATTTTTATCTCTTTGGTGTTTTTCTATCTTGATAAAGTACTATTTTGAGGTATCGTTCAGTTTTAAGATAATTTTGTACGATAATTTTATAACTCAAAATGTTGTGAGAGTTATGAGCTCCTTTAGGTAAAAGAAGATTAAATTTTTAATGAAATGATGCTGAATTGGTCATGCTTCATACACAAAGCTAAGCATTAAAACCATAACATATAAGCTGCCCTCCGCTAAAGTCCGCTGGTTTTTTTGGAGATCTTCTCGTCTTATCTAAATTGTTGTATAAGTATGTACCTTTTTTTGTCGTGACAAATAAATAAGCATTTATCAGGGAGTAAAAGAAGCGAGTAAAGCGACATTTTCGGAGTTATCGTCTAATCTTTCTTCTAGAATTGTTACAAATAAACCAGTGTGGACGGAGCCTTAGCTGTTCAAACTGTTATGTCCTACCCTCTTTAAATAAAGTTTGACTGATTGACCAGGTTCCGTGCACACTACGCCGGAGGAATTTGAAAACAGAGATTTCACTCTGAAAACGCATCAAATGTTTTCCGTTCACACTAGGCCGGAGAAATTCAAAAACGCAACACTGTGTCACCGGACAGGGAAATCACATTTTTATCGTAATTACATCGTTGTCGAAAAGCTTGGTTTTCAAGATGTTTTCCATCCACACGAAAACGAAAAGCCGTCGCTTTATAATTCCTCCAGTTTGAAGAGCGTTTTCGAAAAGCTCCGATCTCGTCACGGATTAGTGTAAACGGTAGGCCAAACTGTAGAAAAAAAAAGCTGCGTTTCAAATTTTTTCGGCGTGGTGCTTACGCTATCTGATTGAGGTAATCTTTTGTAACTGCTGGCGGCTATCAGGGGCGTTAATTAGCAGTTATAAAACTCATAAATATAATTAATTGTTTGAAAACCAGAAATAGCTAACACTCGAACTTTGGCTTGTGCGAGAAGTTCTTAGCAGTACTTACTCAACCAAACAACCGATTCCACGCCAACTCCTCGAGCGGTTAATTATGCGTCTCCTGAGGTGTAAAGACGACACGTACTAAGCTTTCAGTTCCACGCACGAAAGCAGATAGTTCATCTTAACGAATAATCTGTTTTCTGCCCTATACTGAGACGCATAACAAGACACTAAAATCACTTGTCCAAGTCCGCCCCTACTGATTATGCCTCCAGTATATATATATATATATATATATATATATATATATATATATATATATATATATATATATATATATATATATATATATATAAATAAAACCCATCAATCAAACTGCTCCAACTCGTGTTCAGTCACGTCATTTTCTTCAGGTGTAAGAGTTTCCTTTTGTTCTCTTTCATCATACTTGATCTGTTCGTGCAGTACGTAAGAAATGTTCATCGGTTTTATTCGTTCACTGGTGAGAGCATATGTAGCTAGAATACCCTCGAGTGATAATCATGAATTGGCGCTTTACAGTCTACAAAACATGAAAGGGAGAACACTCAGGAAGTCGGCTTTCTTTGCAATTTTACAACCCTCTCAGCCAGTTTTGAACCGAAACGGAGATTTCTTTGAAAATCACTGAACCCAGCCAATCAACCACTGACGGTAGCGACTAATTAGCGTCCAAATTGTAGCTAAGTTCTTCCTGTTATGAGTGTTTATCACAATACCAATCTTCGCCCAATAGTTGCGACAACAAGATTACCGGTGGAGTCCTGCAGTGAGTTTGCAAATACTTTAAAATATATCAACCCTCAAACAGTAGTCAGCTCCCAAAATCTGCGAGTCCGATACAAAAGGAAAGTTTCGCTTTAGTTTAGCATATAAAATATATCAAATATATCAACCCTCAAACAGTAGTCAGCTCCCAAAATCTGCGAGTCCGATACAAAAGGAAAGTTTCGCTTTAGTTTAGCATATAAAATATTCGTATTCTGTGTGTTTTTGATTACCAGTACTCTCATCGTGTAATCTCAGGATTTTTAACGTTTTATTTTTTAACTTGTAAATATTGTTCCAATCTGAAGAAGGCCGAAGGCCGAAACGTCACATTAAAAGCCGGAACAGTTAGAAGTTTGCTTCATGACGCCTCATCTTACACTTAACTATATATACATATATATATATATATATATATATATATATATATATATATATATATATATATATATATATATATATATATATAAACCATCAATCAAACTGCTCCAACTCGTGTTCAGTCACGTCATTTTCTTCAGGTGTAAGAGTTTCCTTTTGTTCTCTTTCATCATACTTGATCTGTTCGTGAAGTACGTAAGAAATGTTCATCGGTTTTATTCGTTCACTGGTGAGAGCATGTGTAGCTAGAATACCCTCGAGTGATAATCATGAATTGGCGCTTTACAGTCTACAAAACATGAAAGGGAGAACACTCAGGAAGTCGGCTTTCTTTGCAATTTTACAACCCTCTCAGCCAGTTTTGAACCGAAACGGAGATTTCTTTGAAAATCACTGAACCCAGTCAACCAACGACTGACAACAGCGACTAATTAGCGTCCAAATTGTAGCTAAGTTCTTCCTGTTATGAGTGTTTATCACAATACCAATCTTCGCCCAATAGTTGCGACAACAAGATTACCGGTGGAGTCCTGCAGTGAGTTTGCAGATACTTTAAAATATATCAACCCTCAAACAGTAGTCAGCTCCCAAACTCTGCGAGTCCGATACAAAAGGAAAGTTTCGCTTTAGTTTAGCATATAAAATATTCGTATTCTGTGGGTTTTTGATTACCAGTACTCTCATCGTGTAATCTCCTAAGCTTTCGGTGTTGGACGATTAAGTCATAATATTCAAGTAAGAGTTAGCTCTCTTGAAGTGTTTCCACCACAGGTAGAGTTTGCTTTGCTAATGCTCGGGCATGCCTCACGACGAACCTAATTTTGGTAGCGTTGGTCCTGAAGAATCATAACCAATTGTTGCCCCCAATTTTTCTCACCTTGTTTGTAACAAAAAGTCAAGAACAGAATTATGGCACGAGAACAGTCAGTAGTTATCGATCGCACCATTGTCGCATAAATCAAAGTAAGCTCTTTACGATATTCTATCGAGGCCCTATTCTCTGCCAGAATCTATCCACCGTTCAGCAAGGTCTCTCAGCTTAAGTAAAATTAAAGTAAATTTAAGTCTGGTGGTTTCTCTGGAGGTCTCAGCTCCTTTTATCTAAATTGCTGTACTTGTATATACTTTTTTTTTTTATTGTGACAATTAAATAATCATGAAGATGAAAAACAAGAAGACAGTTACGTTAGGGGCCATTTTGGACGTTATCGTCTCATCTTTCATCTAGAATTATCACAAATAAACCTTTTCTTGAGAGAGCAGACTATTACTTTTCTTATTAACATATGTATAGTTCTATTAAATCTCAACTGCACTTATTCATCTATATCCCAAACATATTGTTGAACAATGAAATCATTCCTGTTAATTGAAAACGTGGCACGCACTGTAGCAATCATTTATCACTGCTAACAGTTATTAACCGTGTTGAGAAGCTGTCAAAAAACGCATACAATTAATTAAAAGTTTTTAAACCAGAAATAATAAAAAAATAATATACTTTATTTTCCCTCGGATTGTAGAGTAGCTTTAACAGCTAATGTCTCCGAGCATTTCAACGGCACAATGGGCAAAGACCAGACCACAACACTGGGAACTTCGTGCCCTGCTCTTTACGATGAGTGTGTGGGTTCTTTAACGTCCCCTGCTGACAATAACAGTGAAGATGCAGGAGACGGGGCCTACGGTTTATCGTCCTTATCCGAGAAGACTAGAATATCTAACCATTTGCAGATGCCATTGCAAAGGCAGCATATTCTCCTCAGTTATTTTAAGACCCTGAGTGTTAGTCCGGTCTGGGGCTCGAACCCAAGACCTCCCGCACGGTAGTCCGACGCTCTACCAACTGAGCTAACCCGTCGGCGGTAAAATAGCAACATCTCGAGCTTTGGCTTGTGAAGCTTTTAACGGATTACTCAACAGAACAACTGATTCCTTGTTCCTTGAAAGCGTCGAACGCGCTGTAATAAATTTTTATTACTGCTGACGGCATTGAAAAGGCTGCAATAGAACTCACAGAAACAATTAGAAGTTTTGAAACCAGAAATAGCAAGCGCTCGAACTTTGGCTTGTGAAAGAAATTCTTTATAGTAGATTACTCAGCCATACAACCGATTCCACGACAGCTCCTCAGGCGGTTAATTGTGCGTCTGCTATTTTGTAAACATGACACCTACTATCATACTAAGCTTTCAGTTCGACACACGAAAGCAGATAGTTCGTCCTGTTGAATTATCTGTCTTCTGTCCTATACTGGGACACATGGTAGGATACAATGAAATCATTTGTCCAAGTCCGCCCCAACGGATTATGCCTCCAGTATCAAAAAAAAAAAAAATTATGAATCAAACTTCCAACTCGTGTCCAGTCACGTTATTTTCTTCAGATGTAAGAGTATCCCTTTCTTCTTTCTCGTCATAATTGATCTGTTCTTGAAGTACGTCAGAAATGTTCATCGGTTTATTCGTTTATTTATGAGAGCAAATATGTCTTCCATGTCAAGAATACCCTCGAGAAATAATCATGAATTGGCGCTTTACAGTCTACAAAACATAAAAGAGAGGACATTCAATAACACGGCTTTCTTTGGTATTCTACAACCCTGTCGGCGAGTTTTGAACCGAAACGGAGATTTCTTTGAAAATCACTGAACTGAACCAACCAACCACTGATAATTACCCCGCAGTTGCTACTTTAGCTTCTAGTGAACGTGAGCTTCAATAATGTAAACGTGACTTTCTAAATAAAAAAAAAAAAACAAAGAAAACAAAAAACCTGTCAATATCGTACGCAATTGTTTCATTATTAGGTCTTTTTAAAAGGAGGCAACGCAACAAATAGCATTCAGTTCTCCGCAGGGAACTAAACAAGGCTGTTGAGAAGATTGGTCTAACTCAAAAGAGTATTTTAAGGGAAGACATTCAAGGAGAGGGCTCTAACGCAGTGAGTTTTCTTGTGACCAGATTTTACGTTGTTATTAGCTAAGTGTTATCATGATATTTGCCTTGATATGGCTACGCTACAATGGACGTTGGGCTAAATATGTGTACGGTAGATACCTAGTCGCACCTTTTTGGTACACTTCGGTGGCATATCACGCTCATTTGGTCTCGCCGTATTTTGTTTTGCACAAAATCGCAAGGTTCATTTATCCGCTTGGCTCAACTTTAAACACATATCTGGTCCCTAAGTTATTGTAATTTTATTCGCAAATGTGCACTGTATTAAGTGTCAAGAGTAAATAAAGCATTTTTGGTAAATTGTTAGGATTTTCAAGAGTAATTTTATGCGTTCTGGGTGGTGCGGTGGGGAAGGTCAATTGATAAAGTCCGTTCTAAATAAGGTTGACTGCTTACCTGTGAACATAAGTGGGGTCCATAAAATTCAATTCCTTAAACAACTGAGTGCACAATTATTTTGTACCTGGTGTATGAGGTAGCTTTGCCATGCGTTTGTGAGCGGCACAGTGACTTGAATTGGTCTAACATGACTCAGGAACACACTTAACACAAGTCAGTATGTAACTTACTGATTTCCTTTGTTCTTTTCTCAAAGACCATGAAGCGTTTTTTTTTCTTCATGATAACTTGGGCCTTGGTGGCGGCAGTCCCTCGTGACAACCGAGCTCGGGTAAGCGTGTGACCTCCTTTTCTTCGTACTTTGTTAAGTTTCGAACCATTTCATTTTTCTAAGCTGTCTGAAGTCGTTTTAAAGCCATGACGCCATAAGCATCGCATAATGCTGGTATGCAAAATTCCTTTGCATAATGATTTTACACACGATTGATCACTGAATCTGATCGAGCAGAACTGAGAACTAATTCGTTCTCTTGCTACCCGCTATCTTGATTTGGGCGAGTAAACTCGTCTTTGGCAGTTTCTGTTTTGCAATTTCCTGGCTAAAAGTTAAGAGGCCGGCCATCGTTAAACGTCATCGCTTCTGAATTAATTTGCGTGTCATTTATTCATACTGATATGATTAATTTATTTCTTTAACAGGATGAAAACCAAGACAAAGACCGTGGTAAGTGTATCAGCCGTCTTCCTTTAGCAATTGTAAGTAGCAGTAGAACATTAATTTTTGTTTCACTTTTTTATCCTTGTAAATTGCTGCAATATTGTTGCTAACATTTTGTACTATATCAAACATTACATCTAATAAGCTACACGCTTGGATATGGACGTTACATTCAAGTTATGGTGGTGGGAGTTAACCAAATTATAAGCCCCAAATTCTCTTCCATCGACGTAAAAAAAAATCATAAGCGTAAAAACGTACCATTTGTTCCCTGTCAGCGTCCACTTGGAATTTATTTTTTTACCAATTAATAGTTTGACCGCAAGAAAAGTTAATATGATTATTTTTTCCTAAGAGGGCACGGTAACGAATCCTGCAATCTGACTGACTCTTAGCGCGGTCTGGATTTTTCTACGTGCTGTCTACAAACCAGCGCAAAAAATCTAACGAGCTAACTAGCGATTAACCTAGATACTAGACAAAGAAAGGTGTATTAAATAGCAGATTTATTTCGAACTAATTTATGATAGTTGCATCTAGTTCAATTAATTTCTCCAAAATTGTTTTCCCGGCGTGGAATTTCGTGCAAAGATTGAAGTTTTACTTCATAGTTGATCATTTTTTTTTTAGTTTCTGATCCAAGAAGAACAAATCCTGTTTTTTCCGTTATGCTTAATTATTGCAGTAAAAAATCAAGAGCTCCGCTTTTAGACCTGGCTAAATCTATCGCCGCTTTTCATGTGACGTCATCATTTTCCAAAATAAGAAATTACCAATCCTTCTGAAGTTCTAGTTTCATCAGATGTAAGACCCTCTAATAACTTGACGTTTTGCAGCGTTTAAGCTCGACAGGGTTCTCATTATGTAATAGAGCAGGTTTGAATATCCAACTTTATGCGTTGTATGACATAATGGCGCCCGGCCCGATAAGGCTCTATAGTAGGTCAAAAGATGAGTTATTGCTCAAGTTTTTGCTATATAACTAAACAGTTGTTGCTGTATAAGAAGTGTTAATTTCAATGTGTCGGAGCTCTAGAGTAATAACATTTCGTTTCAATGGCAAAACTCAATGACAGATGTTTCTGTTACTTTACGGCCGCCATGTTTGTGACCTTCCGAGGGGCACAGACATGGCGACTTTATACAAAGCTCTATAAATTTGAGTGAAACACTTCTCCGAATAACGGGAGAGTGAAAAAACGCACAGGCCTAAATCTTGGCGAGGCTGTTTATATATCAATCATCTTTCATATCCCAGCTTCTTGACTTAATTTATTGAATGGATATGATTTTCATTTTTGATGGCGTGACACTGCAAACCAGCTATATATTATTTATAATCGTGGTTGGAAAGAGGCAATGAGAGGGCTCCTTAAATTTCAAGTCCACAAACAAAATACGGGGCCCACGCAAGTCACACGATTAACTAACTTTTCTATAGTAGTTTTAGTTCTAACCTATTAATACTTTGGTTGGTTGTAATTGGCTAAGCTGTGACAGTTGCGGTGTCCCTGCTGTCTCTATTTATTTATTTATTTATTTATTTAATTTTTCCCGGCAAAATAAGTAGAATAGGTAAATTTGATTTTTTTTTTTTTCTCCTCTCATAGACCTACCCAAAGAAGATTTCGAGAATTCAAGGGAATTTCCCGGAAAGAGTTTCCAGATTCTTAAGAAGAGTAAGTAGATTATGTAGCAAATGCAACCGGATTTAGTAGACAAAGAGAGGCCTCTCATGTGTTTCACACACACTAGAGCGCGCGCAAAAATCGCTTGCAGTAGTTCTTAGCCGGGCTGTCCCTGTTGTTTTAAATTGTTTATTTTATTTCTTTTTTTGTCTCTGGAATAGATAAAAAATTTAATTGTTGTTTTCTCCTCAGATGTGCCCAATGAAGTTTTCGAGAATTCAAGGGAGTTTTTCCAAAAGAATTTCCAGATCCTCGATGGAGGTGAGTAGTTTGTTAGGCAACAGAGTTCGTAAACAATAAGTAGTTTCTCATCTTTCTTAAAGATTCTGGAGCGCGCTCGAAAAACGCCTCCAGCGAGTTGTTATGAGTTACAGCGATAATGAAAGATGAGTTGTGATATGGAGTTGGGGGCCTAGGGAGTAGCAGCGCTAGCGCCCCTCCCCCACCTGTCTCAGGGGTTTGGAGCAAAATGGAGCTCGTGCTCAAAAGTGGCCAACATCTTAGGCTGAAGACAATATTGAATGCAACCTACATTATTTACATTATGAGCAAATTTAAAATTGTCCCCGCTGTTTACAATCATTCATTTTACTTTTTGTCTGGTGTAGTTAAATGAATGAATAAATAAATTTCATTTTTTCTCATCAGACGTACCCAAAGAAGTTTTCGACAATTCAAGGGAATATCCTGAAAATAATTTCCAGACTTTTGAAGAAGGTTCGTTGATTAGCAATACTCTTAATAAACAGCGTTTAGTGTATCATTTCTCTCAGAGATACTAGAGCGCGTGTGAAAATCACGCCTTGCGAGTTGTAACTAGTTAAAGCGATAATGGAAGATAACTTTTTAAATAGAAATAGGCCTAGGAACCGGAGATATGTTTCGGGGTCTCCTTTCCCCGAAACCCCTGTTTCGGGAGAATAGCACAGTTTTGCGAACAAAACGCTCATAATTTACGCAACAAAAGGAAACTCTAAAAGAAAGTTGGCGCTGAAACGTGGCCAGTAGGCTAAAGACATCCTGAATGCAAGCTACGTAACCGATATGTGCAAATCTAAAATTGTCCCCGCTGTTTGCAATTATTTATTTCATCTGTTTTTTTTTTATGTGGTGTAGTTAAATGAATTAATAAATAAATGTCATTTATTTTCCTTAGATGCACCCGAAGAAGTTTTCCACAATTCAAGGGAATATCCCGAAAATAATTTCCAGACTTTTGAAGAAGGTTAGTAAATTATTTAGCGATACATTTGGTACAAAAAACGGTTGGTCTATCATTCTTCTCAGAGATACTAGAGTGAGCGTCAAAATCACCCCCTTCTGGTTTTGATTAAGTTTAGAAAACAGTCCTAAGAACATACGCGCGCTGGTTGGTTAAAAATCGTGTTTCTGTGACTCGATAGAAACGCAGAACTAGCACGAGCTGTCGACGTAATGATGGCGCGAGCAAAGGGAATTTACATTTCGATAATCAAAGTTAACAAGTTGTTTTCCTTTTTTTCGTCGCGGTGTATTCGAAAAGAAATAGAAAACATGTTCTCCGTGTTTCTATCGAGTTATAGAAACACTCGTGAAAGTTTGGGAGAACTCGAAAAAGTAGTGGAAACACTCTCACAGCATTTCTCGTTCTCCCAAACTCCCACTCGTGTTTCTATAACTCGATAGGAACACGGAGAACAAGTTTTCTATTTCTAATACAGCGATTATGGAAGATAACTTTGAAATAGACATATAGCCGAAGGAGCTGGAGGTCTTTTGGTGTTCCTGATTCCCCTGCCGTTTTTCCTCTAAAAACTCTGTTTCGGGAGAATCGTAAAATTTTGCGAGCAAAACGCTCATGATTTAAGCAACAGAAGGAAATTGATTAAAAAGCGTTCGTCCTCAAAAGTGGCCATCAGGCTAACGAAATTCTACATGCAACCTACATGATCATATGAGCAAATTTAAAATTGTCCCCGCTGTTTGAAATTATTCATTTCATTTATTCTGTTTATCGGGTGTAGTTTAATGGTCTTAAATGAATGAATAGATACATTTCATTTTTTTCCTTAGACGTACCAGAAGACGTTTTCGACAATTCAAGGGAATATCCCGAAAATAACTTCCAGACTCCTGAAAGAAGTGAGTATTTTATTTAGCAATGCATTTAGTAGACGACGATTACTCTTTCATAGTAAATGGTTTGAACCCAGGAGTATCAGTAGTTCGTATAGGGTGATCGTCCGGGTGAAGGTAGTTCTGAAAAGAACTGTTGTTGGTGACCGACGTTTCGACAACCTGAGTGGAAGTCATCTTCAGAGTCAAGTGAATAGTGTTTGTCAGTCGGTAACGTTATAAGTCTGGTCCGGTAAACGTGATTGGTCAGTTTAGCCATGATGGTATTGGCTGAAAGACTCCTGTAAAGTTTGTCATCAGTCACTGGGCGGATTCGATCCGTCTATTGTTAGTCAAGTTGGTCGGTTTTTGGTCCGTCTATGGTTAGTCAAATTAAGTCGCCGGGGGAAAAGATTCTCGCCCATATCAACTTTCTTTTCTCTGGTAAGTTCTTACGCGTTTAGAGATGCGCCACACTCGCGTTCTAGGTGCGGGGATCCCAACCAATGTTTACCTAACTTTTTAAAGATGTTACTTTTAGCCCTCCCCAAAATCTACACACGTCTATTTTACTTGTGGAAAACTATCGATTGGCACAGCGTTTGGGTTGGAGATTCTCGCCTATATACACTTTCTTTTCTCTCGTAAGTTCTCCCGCGTTTAAATATGCGCCACACTCGCGTTCTAGGAGCGGGGATCCCAACCAATGCTTACCTAACCATTTAAAGATGCTACTTTTAGCCCACCCCCAAATCTACAAACGTGTATTTCACTTGTGGAAGTCTACCGATTTGGACAGTGCTTGGGTGAGAGATTATCAACCCCTATCAACTTTCGTTACACTTCTAAGTTCTCGCGCGCTTAGAGATGCGCCACACTTGCGTTTTAGGTGCACGGATCCCAACCAACGATTCCCTAACCTTTTATAGATGTTACTTTTAGCCCACCCCCAAATCTACACACGTGTATTTCACTTGTGGAAGTCTATCGATTTGGACAGTGCTTGGGTGTTAAATTCTCCCCCCTATCAACTTTCTTTTCTCTTGTGAGTTCTCACGCGTTTAGAGATGCGCCACACTCTTGTTTAGGGTGCGGGTATCCCAACCAACGCTTACCTAACCTTTTAAAGACGCTATTTTTAGTCCTCCCCCAAAACTACACACGTGTATTTCACTTGTGGAAGTCTTTCGATTTGGACAGTGCTTGGGTGAGAGATTCTCGCCCATACCAACCTTCTTTTTACTCGCAAGTTCTTGCGCGTTTAGCGATGCGCCGCACTCGCGTTTTGGGTGCAGGGATCCCAACCAATGCTTACCTTACTTTTTAAAGAAGCTACTTTTAACCCTCCGCCAAATCTATACTCCTGTATTTCACTCGTGGAAAACTATCGATTTACACAGTGTTTGGGTTGGAGATTCTCGCCCGTATCAACTTTCAATTCTCTAGTAAGTTCTCGCACGTTTAGAGATGCGCCACACTGGCGTTTTAGGCGCGGGGATCCCAACGAATACTTACCTAACGTTTTAAAGATGCTACTTTTAGCCCTCCCCCAAATCTGCACACGTGTATTTCACTTGTGGAAAACTATCAATTTGAATAACGCTTGGGTGAGAGATTCTCGCCCCCTATCAACTTTCTTTTCTCTTGTAAGTTCTCGCGCCTTTAGAGATGCGCCACACTCGCGTTTTAAGTGCGGGGATCCCAACCAATGCTAACCTAACCTTTTAAAGATGCTCTTTTTAGTCCAACTCCAAATCTACACACGTGTATTTCACTTGTGGAAGTCTTTCGATTTGGACAGTGCTTGGGTGAGAGATTCTCGCCCATACCAACCTTCTTTTTACTCGTAAGTTCTCGCGCGTTTAGAGATGCGCCACACTCGCGTTTTGGGTGCAGGGATCCCAACCAAAGCTTATCTTACGTTTTAAAGATGCTACTTTTAACCCTGCCCCAAATCTATACACGTGTATTTCACTTGTGGAAAACTATCGATTTGCACAGTGTTTGGGTTGGAGATTCTCGCCCGAATCAACTTTCATTTCTCTAGTAAGTTCTTGCGCGTTTAGAGATTCGCCACACTGGCGTTTTAGGCGCGAGGATCCCAACGAATTCTTACCTAACGCTTTAAAGATGCTACATTTAGGCCACACCCAAATTTTGCACATGTGTATTTCACTTGTGGAAGTCTATCGATTTGGACAGTGCTTGGGTGACAGATTCCTGCCTTTATCAACTTTCTTTTCTCTCGTAAGTTTTCGCGCCTTTAGAGATGCGCCACACTCGCGTTTTAGGTGGAGGGATGCCAACAATGCTTACCCAACTTTTTAAAGATGCTACTGTTAGCCCTCCCTTAAATCTACCCACGTGTATGTCACTTTTGAAAAGTATCGATTTGCACAGTGTTACGGTTGGACATTCTTGCCCATACCAACTTTCTTTTTACTTATAAGTTCTCGCGCGTTTACCGATGTGCCACACTCGCGTTATATATGCGAGGATCTCAACAAATGCTCCCTAACCTTTTAAAGATTCTACTTTTAGCCCAACCCCAAATCTACACACGCGTATTTTACTTCTAAAAGTCTATCGATTTGGACAGTGCTTGGGTGAGAGATTTTCGCCCCTGTCAACTTTCTTTTCTCTTGTGAGTTCTCGCGCGTTTAGAGATGCGCCACACTTGCGTTTTAGGTGCGGAGATCCTAACCAATGCTTACCTAATTTTTTCAAGATGCTACTTTTAGTCCTCTAAATCTACACACGTGTATTACATTTGTGGAAGTCTTTCGATTTGGACGGTGCTGGGGTGAGAGATTCTCGCCCATATCATATTTCTTTTCCTTAGTAAGTTCTCGCGCGTTTAGAGATGCGCCACACTCGCTTTTTAGTTGCAGGGATTCTAACCAAAGCTTACTTAACTTTTTTTAAGATGCTACTTTTAGCCCCTCCCCAAATCTACACACGTTTATTTCACTTGTGGAAAACGATCGATTTGCACAGTGTTAGGGTTGGAGATTCTCACCCATATCAACTTTCTTTTCTCTCGTAAGTTCTCGCGCGTTTAGAGATGCACCGCACTCGCCTTTTAGGTGCGGGGATCCCAACTAATGCTTACCTAACCTTTTAAAGATCCTACTTTTAGCCCTCCTTCAAATCTACAGACTTGTATTTCACTTGTGCAAGTCTTTTGATTTGGGGAGTGCCTGGGTGAGAGATTCTTGCCCAAACCAACTTTCTTTTCTCTAGTAAGTTCTTGCGCGTATAGAGATGCGCTACACTCGCGTTTTAGGTGCGGCGATGCTAACAATGCTTACCTAACTTTTTTAGGATGCTACTTCTAGCCCAGCCCGAAATCTGCACACGTGTGTTTCTCTTGTGGAAGGTTATCGATTTGGACAGTGCTTGGGTGAGAGATTGTCGCCCATATCAACTTTCTTTTCTCTCGTAAGTTTTCGTACGTTTAGAGATACGTCGCACTCGCGTTTTAGGTGCGGGGATCTTAACCAATGCTTAGTTAACTTTGTAAAGATGCTACTTTTAGCCCTTCTTCAAATCTGCACACGTGTATTTAACTTCTGGAAGTCTGTCGCTTTAGGCAATGTTTGGGTTAAAGGTTCTTGCCCATTTATATATATTTTTTTCACTTGCGTGTTTTCGCGCGTTTACCGATGCGAAACAATCGCGTTTTTCGTGTGGAAATCCCAAACTATGCTTACGGGGCTCTTTAAAAGCGCTAGTTTTAGCCCTCCTGCAAATCTACACAACTGTATTTCATTTGTGGAAGTTTAAAGATTTGGACAGTGCTTGGGTTAGATATTCTTTCCCATGTAAAGTTTTTTTTTTCTCCCGTGTGTTCTCGCACGTTAAGCGAGGCGGCACTCTCGCGTTTTAGATGTGGGGATCCCAAACTTTGGTTACCTTTGGTTACCTGCTAGTTTTAGCCCTGTTTCAAGTCTCCAACGTGTATTTCACTTGTGGAAGCCTATCGATTTGAACAGTGCTTGGATGGATATTTTTAAAGATGCCAATTTACTTTTCCCTTCTTTTTTCTCGCGCAGTTAGCTATGCAGCACAGTCGAACTTTTGGTGTCAAGATCTTAAACTATGCTCACTGGGCTTCTTTAAGATGCTAGTTTTGGCCCTGGTTTAAATTTACACATGTGTAATTTTTACTTATGGAAGTCTTTCGATTTGGACAGTGCTTAGATAAGAGATTCTCGCCCATATCAAATTTCTTTTCTCGCGCGTTTCGAGATGCGCCACACTCGCGTTGTTGGAGTGGGGATCCCAAAGTATGCTTACAGGGCTCTTTAAAAATGCTAGATTTGGCCCTCCCTTAAATCTAAACACGTGTATTTCCCTTGTGGAAGTCTATAGATTTGAACAGTCCTTGAGTGAGAGATTCTCGCCCTTATCAACTTTCTTTTCTCTCGTAAGTTCTCGTGCGTTTAGAGATGCGCGACACTCGCGATTTAGGTGTTGGAATCTCAAAATATGCTAACTGGACGTTTTAAAGATGCTAGATTTGGCCCTTTCTCAAACATACACACGTGTATTTCACTTGTGGTAGTCTGTCGTTTTGGACAATGCTTGGGTTTGAGATTCTCGCCCATTTTTAGTTTTTATTTTTTCTCGCGTGTTTTCGCGCGTTTAGAGATGCGCCACACTTGCGATTTGGCGTCGGCATGTCAAACTTTGCTTACTCTAGATTTGGCCCGTTCTCAAATCTACACATGTGTGTATTTCACTTATTGAAGTCTATCGATTTGGACAGTGTTTGGGTTGGAGATTCTCGTCTTTATCAACTTTCTTTTCTCTCGTAAGTTCTCGCGTGTTTAGAGATGCGCTACACTCGCGTTTTAGGCGCGGGGATCCCAACCAATGGTTTCCTGGTTTTTTGAAGATGCTACTTTTAGCCCTGCCTCAAATCTACACACGTGTGTTTCACTTGTGGAAGTCTATTGATTTGGACAGTACTTGAGTAAGAGATTCTTGCCTATATCAACTTTCTTTTTGCTAGTGAGATCTCGCGCGTTTAGAGATGCGCCACACTCCCAATTTTGGTGTTGGGATCACAAAGTATGCTTACTGGACTTTTTAAAAATGCTAGATTTAGCCCTTTCTCAAATCTGAAAACGTGTATTTCACTTGTGGTAGTCTGTCGCTTTGGACAATGCTTGGGTTGCAGATTCTCGCCCATTTATATTTGTTTTTTGCTCTTGCGCGTTTTCGCGCGTTTAGAGATGCGCCATTCTCGTGATTTCGGTGTCGACATCTCAAACTATGCTTACTGGACTTTTTGAAGATGCTAACTTTGGCCCTTTCTCAAATCTACGCACGCGTCATTTTAACCAACTTTGGTTCAATTTCCAGGAACTCAGTCCCAGGGACTCTAAACTAATTTGAGAAAACACGCGAGTAAAAAAAGATATAAATGGGCGAGAATCTTTAACCCAGGCATTGTCCAAAGCGTCAGCCTTTCACAAGTGTAATACACGTGTGTAGATTTGAGAAAGGGTCAAATCTAGCATCTTGAAAAAGTCCAGTTTACCCAGTTTAAGATCCCGACACCAAAATCGCGAGTCTGGCGCATCTCTAAACGCGCGAGAACTTACTAGCGAAAAGAAAGTTGATATAGGTGAGAATCTCTTACCCAAGCACTGTCCAAATCAATAGACTTCCAAAGTGAGATACACGTGTGGGGGAGGGGAAAAATTAGCATCTTTAAAAAGTGAGGTAAGCATTGGTTGGGATTCCTGCACCTAAATCGCGAGTGTAGCGCATCTCTAAACGCGCGAAAACTTACGATCGAAAAGAGAGTTGATATGGGCAAAAATCTCCAACCCAAACAAAGTCCAAATCGATAGTTTTCCACAAGTGGAATACGCGTGTGTAGATTTGCCAAAGGGCCGAATCTAGCATCTTAAAAAAATCCAGTAAGCATAGTTTGAGATGCCGACACCGATATCGCGAGTGTGGCGAATCTCTAAACGCGCGAAAACACGCGAGAGAAAAAAAATATAATGAGCGAGAATCTCCAACCCAAGCATTGTCCGAAGCGAAAGATTGCCACAAGTGAAATACACGCGTGTAGATTTGGGGAGGAATAAAAGTAGCATCTTTAAAAGGTTAAGCAAGCGTTGGTTGGGATCCGCCCACCTAAAATGCAAGTTTGGCGCATCTCTAAACGCGCGAGAACTTAGGAAAGAAAAGAAAGTTTATATGGGCGAGAATCTCTCACCTAAGTACTGTCCAAATCGATAGACTTCCACAAGAAAAATCTACGTGTGTAGATTTTGGGAAGGGCTAAAAGTAGCATCTCTTAAGACTTAGGTGAGCAATTGGTTGAGATTCCCGCAACTAAAACGCGACTGGAGCGCATCTCTAAACGCGCGAGAACTTACGAGAGAAAAAAAAGTTAATATGGGCGAGAATCTCCAACCCAAACACTGTGCAAATCGATACTTTTGCACAAGTGAAATACGCGTGTGTAGATTTGGGGGAGGGCTAAAAGTAGCATCTTTTAAAAGTTAGGTAAGGATTGGTTGGGATCCCTGCACCTAGAACGCGAGTTTGGCGCATCTCTAAACGCGCGAGAACTTACGAGAGAAAAGAAAGTTGATATGGGCGAGAATTCCAAACCTAAGCACTGTCCAAATCGATAGACTTACACAAGTGAAATACGTTTGTGTAGATTTTGTGGAGGGCCAAAACTAGCATTTTTAAAGAGCCCCGTAAGCATAGTTTGGGTTCCCCTCACCAAAGGCGCGAGTGTGCCGCATCGCTAAAGGCGCGAAAACACGCGAGTAAAAAAACAGAATGAATAAATAAGCGAGAATCTTTAACCCAGGCATTGTCCAAAGCGTTAGACCTCCAGAAGTGAAATACACGTGTGAGTTGGGAAAGGACCAAACTAGCATCTTTAAGAAGCCCAGTGAGCATAGCTTAAGATCCCAACACCAAAAGTTCGAGTGTGCCACGTAGCTAAAGGCGCGAGAAAAGACAAGGTAAAAGTAAATTGACATCGTTAAAAATATCCAACCAAGCATTGTTCAAATCGATAGACTTCCACAAGTGAAATACACGTTGGAGATTTGGTAGAGGGCTAAAACTAGCATCTTTAAAAAGCGAGGTAAGCAAAGTTTGGGATCCCAACATCTAAAAAGCGAGTGTGCCGCCTTGCTTAACGTGCGAGAACACGCGGAAGAAAAGAAAATTGACATGAGAAAGAATATCTAACCCAAGCACTGTCCAAATCGATAGACTTCCACAAATGAAATACACTTGTCTAGATTTGGGGGAGAGCCAAAACTAGCATTTTTGAAGAGCCCCGTAATCATAGTTTGGGATCCCTACACAAAAAACGCGATTGTGCCGCATCGGTAAACGCGCAAAAACACGCCAGTAAAAAAAGATATAAATGGGCGGGAATCTTTAACCCAAGCATTGTCCAAAGCAACAGACTTCCAGAAGTGAAATACACGTGTGCAGATTTGGGGGAGGGGTAAAAGTAGCATCTTCAAGAATTTAAGTAAGCATTGGTTAAGATCCCCGCACCTAAAACGGGAGTGTGGCGCATCTCCAAACGCGCGAGAACTTACGAGAGAAAGCAAGTTGATATGGGCGAGAATCTCTCACCCAAGCACTGTCTAAATCGAAAGACTTCCACAAGTGAAATACACGTGTGTAGATTTGAGGGAGGGCTAAAATTAGCATCTTTAAAAAGTTAGGTAAGCATTGGTTGGGATCCCCGCGCCTAAAACGCGAGTGTGGAGCATCTCTAAACGCGCGAGAGCTTACGAGAGAAAAGAAAGTTGATATGCGCGAGAATCTCGAACCCAAACACTGTGCAAATCGGTAGTTTTTTACAAGTGAAATACACGTGTGTAGATTTGGGGGAGGGATAAAAGTAGCATTTTTAAAAAGTTAGGTAAGCATTGGTTGGGATCCCCGCGCCTAAAACGCGAGTGTGACGCATCTCTAAACGCGCGAGAGCTTACGAGAGAAAAGAAAGTTGATATGGGCGAGAATCTCTCACCCGAGTCTGGTAGTTGTTGACATCTGTTAAGAGGCGTTTTTTCTAGGTTAGTGTACCAGCTTTTCAGAGTCAGTCGCTGAAAATAATTTGTATTGTGGGTTAAGCACTGAGCAGAGTCCCAGTCAATGTTATGGTTTGTCAGTTGATGATGTACAGCAATGTGATTGTTGGCATCACCATTTCTCGTGGCTCGTTTGTGTTCAGTCAGACTCGTGTTAAGGTTTCTGCCAATCTTACCAATGTCAACAACAGTTCTTTTCATAACTACCCTCACCCGGACGATCACACTATACGCATTACTCTTTAATTTTTTTTCCAGATATTCTAGAGCGCGCGTGAAAATCACCCACTGCGAGTTGTAAATATTAAGTTGAAAGAGGACTTTTAAATAGACATAACCCTAGGAGACGGAGGTCTGTGTATGGGGTCTGTTTCGAGAGAATCGTACAATTTTGCTGGCAAAACGCTCATAATTTAGCTAACAGAAGGAAATTAAAAAGACGATCGGGCTCAAAAGTGGCCATATGGGCAAATTTAAAATTGTCCCCGCTGCCTGCGATTATTGATTTAATTTATTTTTTTTAATTTGGTGTAGTTAAAGGGAAAAATAAATAACTTTCATTTTTTCTTTAGACGCACCCGAAGACGTTTTCGACAATTCAAGGGAATATCTCGGCAATAATTTCCAGACTTCTGAAGAGGGTTAGTAGATTATTTAGCAATACATTTAGTAGGCAACGATTATTCAATTTTTTTTCTCAGAGATACTAGAGTGGACGTGAAAATCACCCCCTAAATTACAGCGATAATGGAAGATGACTTTAAAAAACTATGCATACTATGCATGTGCATAACCGGAGGTCTGTGACGTTCCAGAGCCATGTCCCTTCTTTCTCGGGAAAATTAGCACGAACAAAAACGATACCATTTACGATGGTAAGAGCTGGAGGATTCGAAATGATTTCGAGAATTTTTTTCGGCTCTGAAGTGAATAAAAACACTGAGTAAAATGAAAGCTTCCCTGGCATGAACGAATAAGAATGCATTGCAGGTACGAGGTAGGAAACAGCACAGGAAAGTGACTCACTGCCCTAATGGGCAGAATAATTCAAGTGATAGTCAGAAGCCATGTAGTTGCGGAACCGTTTGAAAATGGTTCGAAGATTTTAAATTTCCATGGGCTCTTCCCGTTGTAACTGCCCCTCGCGATCGCTCGCCGAAAATCCTCGGTCTAGGGCTTAAGTGCTTGAACAACGGATCAGGCAACATCCATTTTGGTGCCCATAGGCACTGACACAAAGTCTGCTCAGGGCCTTGATCTCCTGAAATTCTCGAGATGGAATAGTAAAGTTTTCTTAAGTAAAATGATACCTGGAGCTTTCCCAACATCTGAGTACGACAATTTTCGTAACTTTTGTAATAACGTTTTAACATGATAAAAAGAGAACTAGGAATTCAGGAAGGCTGCAGCAGCTAGTAAGTTACGTTCGCAAAAAGGTTTCTTCATTCATGGTTGAGCAAGTTCGATGGACGCTCCATACTTTTGATTATATCGTTGAGGTTTTTGCAAAGAAGAATATCAAAACTTATTTGCCTTTGCTTTGCTTTCACCTTGACCAAGTTTTATGATGGATAAAAAAATCACGCCAATTTTACGATCAACAACTACGGACACCAAAATAAATCGCCACTTGGTGACGCCCTGTTACTCCCAGTAGTGCCTTCAGCAAAGTTTCACAAAGGAGGGCCATCGATTTTGGATTAGGTTAGAGATGCGAAAATTAAATTTTCAGCGATTGGTCCCCTCCGTTGCAATTGAATGCATCTGGCCCAGGCGATGCCAATTTTTTAAATCGCCTCCATACATTCAAGTAAATTAAGGCCCGGTTCTTATTTTTTTCTTGGTATTTTCACGATACTTTCTAAATCACATTTTAAAGCTTTTCGAAGGACTACGCATGTTCCAAAGATTAAAACAACCAAGACACCGGATTTCCTCCGTTTCAACCCAAACCAACTTCGGTTGGTTTTGGCGGAAGTTTCCCAATACACCTCAGGCTTTGGGGCTGCAACAACGGTTGTCCCCCTTTAAACTGGGTTGAAAGCTAGTTATAACGATTGATCAACCAAGCCAACCAAAAGGAGTTTTTATTAACCAACAAGACACACAAAAATAATCGGTCCCGGTAGAACCAGTCTATAGATGAACACCAAGTACGGGGCCCTTTTAACTTCAATTTTTTGGGGCCTCTTTCTTTCTACACCCATCAAATTAACCCAAAAGAGGAAGTGGAGTGAGACAAGACATGAATTCGTATACCTTTACTCTATTAAATGATTGATTATTCTGTAAGTTACCGTTTAAGTTTGCTACCGCCAATTCAATTTCCTAGGATCAATTTCATGTATTGTTCTCTTTAGACGTGATTACAGATTCTTCAGACAAACAGAGGAACCTTCACGAAGACCACTCTAGATATTATTATTATTGGAATACAAGTAAGGTTATTTTTTCATACTTCGATATTTTTTATCAATCATCCCATTTTCTTCTTTTCTCGGTCTACTTCTGTTTCCTTTATGTAACGTGCAAGGTATTACTCATATTAATCTTCTACACATTTGCGAGTATAGCATGTATTTCTGGTTCGCAAGATGGCACAGCGATAGAATGAAAATGCGGGCTATGAAGTTTGTTGAAGTAGCCAAGCTTTCATTCCATATATGAAATTGCTGAAGAAGAAACTCACGGGGTGGGAGTTTTGTAGCATTTTACAGTTCCCACATTTCTCTAATAAAAAAATATGACCATAGCAGCCCATGCACACCTTTCATAGTGAACATAAAATTTGACGACTTCAGGAAGATGTTTACATTGTTATGACCCTCTTTAGCAAACTTCGTGTGAAATGCTGAACTACTTCCAAGATTTCGGCAATTAGAAAGTTAAATTTCAGTCGGAATATCATTTTTGGCATCTGATATCAACAAAAACACTAATTTCTTGTGTGTTTGACAACGCAACAAAACTGCTTTTGCATATTCTCTCTACATAGATAACATCGCTTATGTAAAGGTTGTAGCGATGACGGGCGACGTTTATGGTGGTGGTCAAGAGCGTCGCTGGGGGGCAAATCCAGAACTGGAGATCGTTCTGAACAACGGCATGAGATATCGAGCAGAGATGAAAGGCGAC